>NC_064920.1:443332143-443635173 GCF_023897955.1 Schistocerca gregaria
ATTCTGAAACCTCAACGAAACCTTTCTGGGTGATCAATCTCACGACGATACACACACTATTTTGTCAGTAATCATGATTAGCTTTATTCTTTCTTTAAATACTAACAATGTTTAATGTTCCGTCTTTTGAGTGACAACGATTTGTTTGGCTAATCAAATGAATTTTTGCATTGCTTACATTAGGCACCCACAGTGATCGAATACATTTAAGGCATTTTCCAGTTTTAAAAATTTGTGACCGTAAAGATATCAGAAACAGATAGTTTAATGTGTTACTAAAAACTAATTTTCTTTCGTTGTGCAATCTGCTACGGCTTTATAGTATGTGTACTTAATTGAACGAAATATGTTTTATGATGAAACTGGCATTGTTACGAGGTCAAAGATGGTAGCTACTGCCTACAGCTGCAGGCGTAGTCCCACAAATAAGAAGAAACTGGTACTTTACTTCACAACACGAAATCCACACCATCATCTTCGCTGTCCTACGTAGATGAATCCTGCAAAGTTCGCTGTTGTAACGTTCATCTTGCAGTTTTCCCCCGTGTCTTACGCAAGCTGCCCATGCAGATGTACAGATCCTGTCTATTGCCTCATGTGTAAGTCTTTTAACATCCGCAATTTTGAATGTATTGTTCTTTTCCGCAATATATGCTTTCACCTGAGACCATACCAGATCCGCTGGGTTGTAATGGCAATGATATGCAATGATTCGTCTATCTCATAAACACTGTATGCAGACTTGTGTTGATTGAAAAGAACCAGCAGTTCCGTTCTGGTATGCGACGAGTTATGAAGTACGGTATTCCATTAGATGACAGCCATGTAATAATGTCTGCCTTTTTGGACTTCGTATTTGGAGCTTTCTTCACTTGCAATGAGTGGATGCTCGCATTGTCCATGACTATAACTAAAGACGCAGTAATATGTGGCAATAATTGTTGTGTAAACCACCTTTTGAAGACGCTGTCATCATTTCAGAGTGGTAATCTTCAGAATTCTTAGCTTTTGACGCCTTAAAAATCAGCTTACCCTGGGGAATATAGCCAGTATCTGCTGATCCGACATGAAGCACTATAATTCGTTACCCTTGTCAAGAGGAACTTTTAATCCACCATACTCGTCGCTCATTTTCCAGCACATAGTGCTTGTTCTGATTAACGAAAGTTTCATTTAAGTAATAAATTCGAGATGTGCCAGCTTCTCTGATCTCCTGCATTGTTCTCAAAAACAGAGTCCTTGCAGCTACAATATCACTTTGTTCTATTAATGATTTCCTACCATTGTTCGTTTTCTGACACCCGAACCCCATGTCTTTCAGTATCCTCCCCATGTCTTTCAGTATCCTCAAAATGGTACATTTGCTTCCGTTAAAATTTTCAGCTTCTTCCATACTAGTTTGTCTGCTGTTGGATACTCGCTTTCAGCATATGTGCTGAACACTATGTGCCGCAAAACGTGTTTCATGAAATCGTTTAACTCACCCACTTTTTTTTTTGATAGTGTTTTCCCCCTGGTGATTTGAAAACAGCTGAGCCACAGGATTGGATAAGCGTGTTATCTTCGCTGGATATTCTCTGAAGGGACCTCAAACCAACACAACAGGCTTCAGCTGTCTGCTCCTGGCATTTGGGAAGGACATGACCCGCACCTTGTGCAGGCATGGATTGAGCGGAAGACAGTCTCTTACAGTGTTGGTACACACGGAACACTATTCCTCTTGCCTGTTTGTGAAGCACTTTGTGTGATTGCTTACCATCACTCATTATGAACGCTATGAAGGCAGTCATCACTCAGCACGCAAATGTTCTAGTTAAATTTTAAATAATGTCATGAATGTGTGGTTTTCTGGGCGCAAAATTATGCTAAGTGGTTGCTCCTCAAAGTGTTATGACAGTGTGATTTAAGAAATTCATCACACACTTCATAGGTAACATAATACATCTTGCTTAAAAGGAAATTTACATTCGAAGTACTGCTTTTCAAACCACCATTTGCAATATCGTGAACTACCAGAAATTAAACAGTTGTAAAGTCACACCCAAGTGAAAGTACTTGGATGTTATGAAGTATTGCATAGTCTTTTTACTAAAGCCTTTGACCCATTTTGCTGTAGACAGACGTTTGTGTGAGCACTGTGTTTCGTCGTTGGAAATTGAGCAATTTTTTTTTTTTTTTTTTTTTTTTGCAACTTAAGTTCTATTTTGATGTTTTTCTCTCATTTGTTTTATTGTTGCAGTATTGTTCTGAAGTAGCTGGCTAAAGTAAAATTCTTTTTAGAGTAACAGTTCTTACCAGCCAAAATTACATAAATTTAGCTGAAAATTAAAACAATGAAAAATTCCCAGAATTCTAAAAAATTCCCAGGCTGATTCTACCCAGTTGTTCCAGGGCACATAACCCTGAAAAACTATGACTTGGCTGAAAGAAGCAGAAAAAAGGGATAGTACTGGGAAACCCCAAGTTGAGAAAGGTTTTATGGGAGCAACCTGTGATCATCAGCCCCACCATTCTGGGTATATTGAAAATGCAGGAGAAAACCATTCAGTTTGAAATCTTAAAGAGGGTAAAAAAAAAAAAAAAAATGTGGTGTAGGAAAGTCATAAGATGAAGTTGTTGGTTGTGAGGTGTTCAAAAGTTTGATCATCAGCACCTTATGAAATGTCAATATGTGATTTGCTTGGGGAGGTGCAAAGGTCGTTCCCACAGGAAGAGTTGCTTATAATGCATGAAAGGTCACCTATCAATTATAAAATAAACTGCCATAATGGTGCACTAATTAAGATACTGAAAATCGATAAATAAAAATACCAAGCTGCCTGGGTAAGCTGTCCATTCACGGCCTGCTGACCTCCCCCTTCTCAGCACTTTTGTGATGAGGTCCCACAGTTCACAAAATTTCAAAACCTGTGCTACACTGGTATCGGTGTCAGTGAGATTGGTGGCAGATGTCCAGTCTAACTGAGGATTGCCCTTATGTCTGTATATAAAATTCACATAGCCAAAACATACTGAACCAAAAGTGGCACACCACAATCTTTACAGAGTGGTGGGTCCTCCTGCTGTTGGAGGAACCCAGGTGTTAGTGGGCAATACCCTATGTGCAATCTGGTGAGCAGCACTTCCTTCCATCGTTGTGGATAGCACAAAGTCCGCCATGTCTACGCAGTTGATTTGAGCAACTGCAGTTTGTTGTTCACCACTTCCAGCTTTTCAGCTTCTTCTGTCAGTCATTGAGATGGCACCGTACAAGGAAATGGCACTTTGATGCACAACACCCTCCCCCTAAACACCTTTTGCTTGGCAGTTCCTTCTACCCTGACACGTCCAGATACTCAGAAAATGGCCACCTCCTTGACTCAGTGTGAGGGAGAAGTTCTGGTTGGTTACACCAAATAACACCCATTTAGCAGTAGTTCATTTATTCACCTAAACACATGCAAGGCTCACAAAGAACTGAACGTGGCAGAACAGCCCAAAGACAATACTCAGAGTCCAAAGACGATACTCAGCATCCAAAGACAAACGCATATTGATGCTGGTGTCGACCTCATCGGCGCTACATAGCCCCCCCCCCCCCCCCCCCCCCCCTGCAGTATGGAATACTCTTGAGAGGCTGGAAGCCGGACCATGGTCAGCTTGACAGTGTCTTCGGGGAGCTGTGTGGGTAGATATCGAGGAGGAAGGTTTGGCCACCAAACATGGAAGTCATTGAAGCGAGCCGGGCGTCATATTGGGCGTGGGTGGAACAGAGCGACGACGACGATGTCTCTGGTGGGTGTGGCGAACACACGAAGCATGTCCAGGTCGACTTCGGGTGGGAGGGGAACACATTTCACCAGATGGCAGGGAATGGTGGAGGTTGTGTCATGAGCACTGGATGAAGAGAAACACATGACGAACAGTGTATAATCATGCAGTATTATTGAGATGTCATGGATTATGTCCGGGGGGACAGGCACAAACACCTCAAGCGAGGGCACGTTCAAGATGGGGGGGCGTGAGAAACCTCGACATGGTGAGGCAGGTGATGGTGGAGAGGTCGATGGGATCAGCAAAGGGCCTGCCAGTGAGGGCATGATCATAGGTAAGCTCGACATGGGGAGCATGTGGTCACTCGACGGAGTGTGTGAGACCGGAGTAGCGGGCGAGGTAGGAGGAGAGCTCGATGATTGTAGCTGGAAGTCACTCAATTAAGTGTGTAAGTCCGACATGGAGGGAGTGGTCGGAGCGTCGTGAGCCATGACAGTGAGTGGCGTGTTCGTGGCCTGAAGGGGAGTAGAAGGCTTGACATGAGCAGGCTTAAGTCTGTTGAGAGAGACTGTAACAGCTGAATCTTTCATCTGGATGTCATAGGTGTTGGCTGAGCACTGGAGAACTCGGTACGGGCCGGTATATGGAGGTTGGAGAGGAGCATGGACAGTGTCATCGCAGAGCATGATGTACTCACAATTGTCCATAGATTTCGGGATGTGAAACTTAGGGTGGGAATGGCTGGCAGGCAGAGGGATATGGAGGTTGATGAAGTGGCGTCTAATGCGGTCAATGAAGGAAGGTAAGTCAGACTGAGGGAGAGAAGCGGAAGGGCTCACAAGTTCACCAGGGAGAACAATGTTCTGGCCATATATGAACTCGGCTATTGTGCCACTGAGATCTTCCTTATGGATCGTACGAATGCCAAGTAGCACAAGGGGAAGAGCCTCTGTCCATAGAGAGTCTTGGCATCGGAGAGCTGCCTTGAGAGTGCGGTGCCAGCGCTCGACTAGCCCTTTACTTTGTGGGTGATATGATGTGGTACAGATGCGCCATATGCCGTAAATGTTTCAAATCCCACTGAATAGGGCCGACTCAAATTGTCTGCCCTTGTCAGTCATGATGATAGCTGGACATCCGAAATGTGATACCCATGACTCGACAAAAGCTCGAGCAACAGTTTCTGCCATAATATTGCAGAAGGGGACAGCCTTGACCCAGCGAGTTGTTTGGTCCATTGACGAGAGAACATAACAAAAGCCGTTAGAGGGAGAGAGAGGGCCGACAGTGTCAATATGAATATGCTGGAAAACGCCCAGGAGGGATCGAAAAGGAGCCGTGAGGGGGTTAAGTGTGCTTGTGTACTTTGCAGCGTTTGCACACGACGCAGGAGCATGCCCATTGCCGGTAGTCCTTGTTGAAATTTCTCCACACAAAGCACTCCGCTACGAGGCGGGCGGATGCACAAACACCGGGGTGGGCTAAATTATGCAATGGGTTGAAGACAGCTCGTTGGAGCATGGTTGGGATGAGGGGTCGTAACGTACCCGTACTGTTGTCACACCAGATCTCACCACAAATGCCAGGGAAGGTGGTGTGGACAAAATGTAGTGAAGAAGTAGAGTCTAAAATCATGTTTTGTGTTTCCTCGTCGGTGGGTTGGAGGTTAGGCAGTTCAGAGAGGTCTAACTGAGAATGGATGGCATCGACTTGTGAAAGGAAATCAGCAACTATATTGTCAGCACCCTTTACGTGTCTGACATCGGTGGTGGACTGAGATATGAAGTCCATGTATCTGAAGCGGCGAGGAAGCGGGTCAGCTGGCGGGTTTGTAATGGCCGCAGCCAGGGGTTTGTGGACCATTAAAACATTGAATGGATGTCCCTCAACGTCAGTCTTAAAACACTCCCTGTCAAACGCGGAATATTTCCATTGTGCATTAGTGAGCTTGTGCATGAAGATGCAAAGTTTGGTTGTCGATTGTCTGGCTAAGAACAGTGTCGATGGCAGTATCACTCTCATCTGTGGTGATGAAAAGCTGTGCATTGGGATGAGGATGCATGATGGTGCAGGCCTCGGCAAGAAGAGTTTTGAGGGCATTGAAAGAGTCAGTCATAGCAGGGATCCATGGAATGGGCCGAGATCCAGAAGTCTTGGTGTCTGCTAAGGCATCCATCAGTGGAGCCTTAATCTCCATAGCCTGAGATAGATGTCGACGATAATAATTAACTGTCCCCAGAAAGCACCAGAGCTCTTCGAATAACGACGGCCTGGGTAGGTTTATTATTGTTTGTACTTTCTCAGGGGGCAGTGAAATGCCGTCGGCAGAGACCCGAAAACCAAGAAAAGTGACAGCGGGTTGATGTAGCTGCAATTTGTCCTGGTTGGTCTCGATGCCTCCTGCCATCAGTGTGTTCACAACAGTTTGTACATGTTGAATGTTGTCCTTGACGGAGGGAGCTGAACACAAGAATGTCATCAAGATATGCAAAGCAGAATTTTAGGCCAAATAGCACTTTGTTGATGAAGTGTTCCCAGGTCTGGGTTGCGTTTTTCAGAGCGAAGGACACGAATTGAAACTGAAATAACCCGATCGGGGTGGTGATTGCTGTCTTCTTGATGTCTTCAGGTGCCACAGGGATCTGGTGGTAGGCCCCTTTGCAATCAATGACAGAGAACGTGGTCTCACCTGTGAGAGAGCTGGTAAAGTCGGCAATGTTGGGTATGGGGTAGGTGTCCATAATTGTTCGTGCGTTTAGTCGATGGTAGTCTCCGCACATGTGCCAGAACCCGTCTTACTTGGGTGTCATATTTATGGGCATAGACCAGCTTTTGGCAGAGTTTTCGATGATGCCGGAGCTTAGGAGAAGGGCTCGGGACAATGTTGACGCGGTTTACTGGAGATCGAGGGACCTGACTTGAGGCAAAGCTTGTGAACCGTGCCGTTGGTGAAGACAGAAATGTTGCCGGTGGTGCGGGAGGCAGTTTGTTTACAATGTGTGGCAGGCGGGGCAGGTGAGGTGTGGTCATGGTGTTCGGAGCCACTCAGGAGATCCGACGGGAGCCGAGGCTGCAAAGTGTCCCAGGAGTCAATGCGACACAATGGCCGCCAGCCCGAAGCAGTGGCACAGTGGTCGGGTGAGCTCGGTAGAGTTCGTGAGCCATTAGTAAGTCCATTGTCCGAGGGCACGGCCTGTGGCAGCACGGCTGTGGGTGAAGTTGCATAGTTTGAGGTGCTGTCCACGAGGGGCAGGGTAGGAACCGTCAGTTCGGGAACAAGTGTCGCTCATCGTGCATGCGCACTTGTGTCCAGCCGAGTGTCAAACACTGCCATGTCAGGAGGGTGTGGCCCTGTGGAGCTGTCAGTACACATTATGGCAGTCATGATAGCACAGTCGCGAGGGATAGCGGGAGGTAAACACACGGAGGCTAGATTGCTGGGATTGCCAGCAGATTCGGCACACTTACTGACCTTGCTTTGTCCTTGGTGTTGAGTCTGTAATTCCTTTGCTGCATCGGAGAGCTGGAGCTGTGTTTCGTGGAGCCGGAGGGAGAGCTCAAAGTTTTCCTTGCGTAGCCGAGCAACATGTTCAACCTCGACAAGCCACTTGTGCGTGATTTCTTGTAACGTCATCGACAGAGACAAGCGTCTACGGATGAGATGAGCCCGGATCAATGTGTCACGGATGGGGGAGGGTTGCTCAACACAGCACAGTGGTGTTTCGCACTAGGTCCGGTGAAAGTTTGTGGTGTCGCAAGAAGTCTATGCGTAGTATAGGTTCATCAATTTCGCACACCAAGAAAGTCCACTCAGGTTTGCAGTTTGCGGAGAGTGAGACGATGTGGGAAGTTGAACTCGAGCATTGTAGTTTAGTTGAATTCACGGCTTGCAGTGAAGTATGATGAGGGCGGATGTTCGACGAGACTAAGGCTGTAGGCAGCAGCGAAACATCGGCGCCCATGTCCACTAGGTATCCCAAGAAATGTAAAGAAGTTGTCCGCAATTATCCGGTCGTTACCGGATGGAATGGAGCGCACTGGGGAGGGGGGGGGGGGGTTGTGCCGGTCATGTTGTGCTCAGTAGGCAGCACCTGGACCTACCTGTGATTGGCATGTGGGAAGTAGCAAGGTGGTCTGCAATTCTGTGCCGCCTCACCAAACCGTGTGTGGAAGTAACAGTACAGGTAGTGCAGTTGCATTTCCTGCTGAAAGCGTTGTCATTGGCAGTGGCCGAGGTTCGGTGGCCACAGCAGGTTCGCTTGCAGGAGGGGGAATGACTGTGGGCAGAGCTCGTGACGTCCCAGTTGCTTGTTTACTGCTTCCTGGAGTGAGCGGAATTGTCGGCCGCAGGGCGATGAGCCTGAACCTGAGACTTGTCAGGTAGGCAGTGGCTGGCGAAATAGAGCAGTGATGCATCGTGTAGCTTGTCAGCAATTGTCATTCTTTGCTCAACAGGCTCAGGACACCTCTGAGCCAAAGCAAAGCGTATGTGAGGAGATAGTTTATCTGATCAGATGGCGAGGAGAGCTGTGTCAGAGAATAGATTGGCGCTGACCAGGGCACGTAGCCGTCTCCAAAGCTGGGAAGGTTTGTCATTGCCTAGTTGCTCGGCGTGGAGCACTTGCTGTATTGCCGCCTCAGTTGAGCATGCAAGCTGACATAGCTGTCTTTTTGGCTAGAGTGTACCAGGTAGATGAGTTTGGGGTGTCGACCAGGTCGGCAATCAAGTCCTCCTGGTCGTGCAGGTGGGCGATAAGGCACTGAAACCTGGTTGACTCGTCGAGTTTGTAATGGTCAAACACTTTGTCCACAATTTTGAACCAGGTTGCAGCTCTGTCGGGATTAAACAGGGGAAGCGTCAATAAGCATTGTAGAGTGTCCTGAAGAACAGGTTGAGTTGAGTTCACCGTGGCACTGCCTGAATTGAGCTGATGTTGCAGTAGTATTCCAGGAGAGTGACCCTCCAGGGGATGTGGCAACGACGGCTGTTCGGGTGGTAACATGAAGGTGACACATTGTGGTTGAGCGCAATCCGTCGTGACGCGGAAGGCTGACGTGGGTGAGACACCATAATGTGTCAACTGCGGTTGTGGAAGCTCAACGTGTTGCAGGTGTGTTTAGATTGATGCGTCGCGGAAGACCGATGCGGATGAGGCAATGAGATGTGCTGAGAATGGTAGCGGAAGCTCGACTGGAGACGGTGCAGGGGCGACAGGTGAGAAAAAGTTCAAAGTTTGAGAACGCGTGTTAGCCCCCAGAAAGCTCGACGTATGACCAGAGCTGGGGCCACATGTGTTGCAGGGAGGTTGCAGAGGTGCGGGCTGTCCAGAAGCCCAGAGTGGGAAATTACGTCAAACATGGGACGGGGTGTGTGAATGTTAACTGTTCATAGTTACTCCATTCAAAATGGTGTGCGGATAAGGTAAATGTCATGGCACAAAACACTGAGGTGTAGCGGTGGGACGAAGGTGGGGGTCAGGCACAGATAACAGGTAATTGTTCCTGTTGCAGTATGAGGTATCGAAGTAGGAAGGCATGTGCTGATGCTGAACCAAGGCAGGCACGGGCATGGTCAGATGCTGAGGAGGTTGACCTGTGGACGAAGCAGTTCCGGCCATGTGGCAGGTATCCATGTGGTACTGCACGGATTTCGGCGTGGCAAATCGTTGTCCTGGCAGTAGTAGGTTGTGCAATGAAGCATTTGCAGAAATCAGCATTGGTCCCGCACTGCACAAAGATCTGTAAGAGGTAATTGCACAGTCGATGAGGGAGGGCACATGTGGCGGGAACAAAGGCATTTGATAACCAGAGTCATGCACACTCCTAACCTCACTTACTGTTGCAGGTTCGAAAACGTCTGGCAAAATTGGTGGAATCATCAAGTGAGAGGCATCGTGTTGCAGTCCTGGCAGCTGTACATCGCCCGCAACATGATGCATGTTGATCACAAAATCCGGCGTTAGGGGCTGGGCCGAAGTCATTGTTTGAATGCTGTGTTGATGTGTGAAAATAACCGACGCGGAGGTCATGGACACAGTAAAACGGCGAAAACAGAAGATTTTACAACTCAGGGTCACCAGTGAGGGAGAAGTTCGAGTTGGTTACACCAAACAACACACATTTAGCAGTAGTTCATTTATTCACCTAAACACATGCAAGGCTCACAAAGAACTGAACATGGTGGAACAGCCCAAAGACGATGCTCAGCGCCCAAAGACGAACTTATATCGATGCTGGTGTCGACCTCATCAGCTCCACAAGTGTTTTGTCTGCCATAAGGTGATGTTCATTATGAATGATCTCAATCAACAGGTCTAGTGGGTAGATGGAGTGTACTGCTTGCAGCCCCCAAAATGAGTCAGAACAGTCAAGAAGCTTTGTATTGTGAAGCCTTTGAATCCACTCCAGTGTCATCATAATGTCATATAATTCTGCTTCATAATTTTCCAAGTGTTTTGGAGGATGTACTTGGAAATCCCTATTAGGGAAAACAGCTCAGACTGAGTGCATTCCCTTGCTGGCAACCATCCATACACACCACGATAAAACCATTAAGCATATTTGAAACTCAAGAACTCGTGATATGGAGTAAAAGTTACCTTGTATTGCATAAAGCTTAAAATAACATAATCTGGAGTACAAGTTTCCTTGTTCTACATCAAGCTTAAAGACACTTTGGACTTCTGAAGACATCAGGGCAACAGTTTGTTCCAACCCTGGCTGTATATTCAGAGTACTAATATATCCAGATCTGTAAGAGAGTCAGTGGCATGTTACCTGAATGACTCCATAGCATAAGACCAATTCCTGAACAGATGCTCAAAGCTGGAGTGGACCACTGCACAAAATGCTAATAAATGAGGTAATGCTAGGATTTTCAGGGCCTGTCGAGGCAGAAGAAGGGGCTGCCAAATCTGGGGTGGTTGTTCACCAACCTCTGCACACAGAGACTGAACTGTGCTGGTCTGACAAGCTGCAGTTGATGTCCAAATGCCCTCATGATGAACAATGTCTAACATCTTGAGGCAGGAGGTAAATGCTGATCCACAAACCACACTGCCAGAATATGACTGTGATCTGCCCTATAAAACTGCAGGAGACTGGACCTGTCAGCTCCCTGCACTATTCTACTGAGGAATTTCAAAATATTCAGTGATTTACTGCCTTTTGTTTGCAGATGTTTCCAGGTTAAATTTCATGTCAAATACTAGGCTCAAAAATCGCATTGTCCTTAAAATTTAAAATATTACCCCCATCATGAGCTCTCATTGGTTAAAACTTCAACAAGCACAATTAAAACTGAAACAAGTAGTCTTCTCTTGTGAGAACCTAAAACCAGTTTTATTAGTTGATGGCCAGCTGCAGAGAAGTTCATGAAGTTGTCCACAAAGAGCAAGCAACAGAGTTCCCGACTGCACAGGAGATGTCACTGATAGCAACTATCTATACTGTCTTATGGGACCATATTCTTTTGAATACCGAGGCTAGACAAGGTACCACCAAAGTGATATCAAAAGCATCTGTCTTCAAGGAAGTACTGGATAAGAAGCAGCAGACCTCCATGTAGTTGATCTCATGATATTGGTGAAGGATGTTGCACTTCCAAGTGGTATCCCAGACTTTTTCAACCTAAAGGGGAATATAGTCTGCAAGAATATGTTCAGGTAGTTATGAAGTGCTGAAGGTTAGAATAAACATCGCAGTTTTTACAATGTGTCATTGACTCTCCTTGTATAGTTCTGCACTTCCGTAACATCCATACTTTTTGATTTTTCATGTAATTCTGTGGGATCCAGCTCCATTATATCGGTGCTTGTAACCACAACTGTACAAAAGTTAAGAGTGTCATGCAACTCATTGGCAACAGCATGGTCATCCAAAGTCTTCTATTACATGGCAGTTTCAACTAGAAGGGTGCCATGATGTTATCATTTAAAACTTTTTAAGGACCCATCAGTACCCTTTAATGGCTTGTGAACATACGCTCACAGAGAAAAAGTACAACAGTGAAACATAAATAATGTAGAGTAGTGAAATTTTGAGAATACATTTGTCTAGGTAACATATTTATGTGATTAACGCTTTAACTGCTCTGGACCTGTTAACACGTGTGACTTTGTACTTGTCTCTCTGTGCTCTAAATGTGTTTACGCGCACCACCAGTCCTTCTACATGACACTCTGAACGTGTTTATGCATAGACACGTTCAGAGTACCAGGTAGAAAGACTGGTGGTGCACATAAACACGTTCAGACCACACAGGGACAGGTACAAAGGTGCACGCGTTAACACGTCCAGAGCAGTTAAAGGGTTTATACTGCAAGATCACATGTTAATGTAAGCACCAGGTAAGCCATTGAAAATGTGAAATGCTGGTACACTAATAACTGGCGTAACTAGCAGAATGTTGAATGCAAGCATGCAAATGTGCAAGCATTGTGTTGTGCAGGTGCTGGATGTCAGTTTGTGGGATGGAGTTCCATGTCCGTCGCACTTATTTTGGTCAATACAGGAATGGTTAATGATGTTTTTGGATGAATCTGGAGCTGTCATCTGATGATGTCCCGTATGAGTTCCATCGGAGACAGATCTGGTGATCAAGCTAGCCAACGCAACATGTTGACAACCAGTAGAGCATTTTGGGTTACAACAGTGGTATGTGGGCAAGAGGTATACTGTTGGAAAACACCACCTGGAATGCTGTTCATGAATGGCAGCCCAGTAGGTCAAATCACAAGACTGACATACAAATTCGCAGTCAGGACGAGTGCGATAACCACTAGAGTGCTCCTGCTGTCATATGAAATTGCACCCCAGACCATAACTGTAGGTGTAGGTCCAGTGTGTCTAGCACACTGACAAGTTGGTTGCAGGTTCTCAACTAGTCTGTTTCTAACTAGCACATGATCATCACTGGCACTGAGGCACAACCAGCTTTTACCAGAAAACACATCAGACCTCCACCCTGCCCACCAGTGAAGTTGCAAATGGTGGTAGCTGGGGTCAGTGGAATATATGCTACAGGGCATCTGGCTCAGAGCTGTCCTTGAAGTAACCAATTTATAGCAGTTTGTCGTGTCACTGTAGAGCCAACTGTTGCTCATATTGTTGCTGCACATGCAGCACAGGTGTACACCCAGACAAGTGAAAAAAAATTCCCAGTTAAAAATACGCTTTGTACCATGTGAAAATACATATTTTCTGCATTAAGTGACAATGTGTGTTCTCCTGGAACTGTAAACCTTATCAATTGTTTGAATGGTAGAGATTTTATACATGGGGTATAACTTCCTCATACTTGTTGTTGTTGTAGTGGTCTTCAGTCATGAGACTGGTTTGATGCAGCTCTCCATGCTACTCTATCCTGTGCAAGCTTCTTCATCTCCCAGTACCTACTGCAACCTACATCCTTCTGAATCTGCTTAGTGTATTCATCTCTTGGTCTCCTTCTACGATTTTTACCCTCTACGCTACCCTCCAATACTAAATTGGTGATCCCTTGATGCCTCAGAACATGTCCTACCAACTGATCCCTTCTTCTGGTCAAGTTGTGCCACAAACTTCTCTTCTCCCCAATCCTATTCAATACTTCCTCATTAGTTATGTGAACTACCCATGGCTTTATCATATCCTATCCAAATAAGGAATGCAAAATAAGAAATCAGTCCTTGGCATAATATTCATTTCAAAACTAAACACTACAGCTCAAAGTACCCTAATATTTTCCTATGTGGCGATTTTAACACTGCAATAATTTTATATAGCATTTCCAGTCAGGTTTGTATATGCCAGAACTAAGAACTATAACACTTTCATTACTTTTTCAAACTGTACAAAAAAAAAATTAACAAGGTTATTTCTGAAGCCAAGATACTGTATAATTGACAGTTTACATTCTAATCCAGGAGTAAATATAAAGCCTTGTGGGGAGTTAAAATGACAAAAGCACAGTGTACTGCTAGTCTATAATTTGCCAAAGAATGGCACAATTAAATTAAATTAAGAAATAACATTAAGCCTAGAGGAGCTACCAGACAAGTGTTAAAACATGTTGTGATCAAAAAATATTGTGTATCATGGAAGGCAGATATGTAAAATTCTGCTAAGGTTGTCAATATATTTGAGAGAAAACATTTTATTCAATACTACTGATCAAATTTGCCTGCTTATTCATCCTCGTGTGAAGATTTACGATTTTTTTTGTACGTAAATAACATTAAGAGACATTATATCATAGAAGAAACAGGACCTCGGAGAATACTCCAAGAACATCGGAAATTTGTAAACCATACTAAAATGCATAATTTGGCTTTAAGTGCATATTCATATGTCCAGATTCACAATGAACTAGGCCCCCACCTCGTATTAAGTTTTTCAGTGTGGTTTTCAGGATGCCAATTTTCTTTGAGTACCAGCACTTGTAACAGCATCACATCGACTGTGCAGTGATGAGCTACGTTTAAGAACGTTTACTTACTCTCTATGATGTATTTTGTTTAAATTAATGAATGACTGTTTTACGTCTCCCTTACGCATGTGACAGAGACACATTTCTGTTTTACCTCTAGTTACAACTAGACACCTTTTCATTATACGTGTGGTAACCATTTTGTAATGTGTAACATTTACACAGATATTGTTAAATATGTTTAAATCAAACAGTGGAAACTCCTATTAGGAATATCAACAATGCAGGATTGGTACTTACTGTAAATAAGTCACATCTAGTTGCAGGCAGGCACAATTAAAGGAATCTTATATAAAGCTTTTGGCCACAGCCTTCATCAGTAAGCGCTGAGGTGTGTGTGTGTGTGTGTGTGTGTGTGTGTGTGTGTGTGTGTGTGTGTGTGTGTGTGTGAATAGCTTGAGTCTCTCTTTTATTGATGAAGGCTGTGGCTGAATGTGTCTTGTAATTGTGCCCATCTGCAACTTGATCTGTCTTTTCCTACACTGTTGGTAAAATACGTTAATGTTAATGCAATCAGTTGTTCTAATAATTTAATTAACATTCATCACCACTATTTTAAATAATTGTTGATGTTTCTTATTACAGCATTAGATGGTCTATGGGAGTGTTGCCATATGCCGATAACTAAGAGATGCATTTGGCCAGTAGAAATTTTCAATTGTGTTAGTGCAAATTGCACTGCCAAAATACCTTGTCTACTGAAATGTTTACTTCAGAGATTTCAAAGTCCGATGTCCTCAAATTATTCTGTCATTATTTCAGTTTCAAATAACATAGTCGTGGCATCCCTTTGTTAATTAGGCAATGCCATAACTACTAACATTTTCTTAATAAGATGACAGGTCTCCCAGCTAGTCCCATGCACTTATGCCATTGCATAAGTAAGATGCTTCTTTATAACTGATTCTCCCTTTTGAGCTAAATTTTATTGCAATCACTAATTCTGAAATCCAGTATCCAGCCACTAAACCTTTCTTGAGATTGTCAGGTAAAAATCATTGCCCTCTTTTCCTGTCATTCCTTCTTATTAAAAGAAAATACACAAACATATGAAATATGTGAGGGAGGAAGAAACAGTTATATACTGTATTATATCATGTTTAGTGCTTTATTATGGCATAATGCCACACATGCCAGAAAATGAAAACATGTACTTGAAATTCAGTGAATAGTTGAAACAAGCCAATGGTGTGGAATCGACAGCCTCTACAGCAATGATTAATAAAAGCCACATTTCTTTAGCAAACCGACAAAAATAACATCATCTTTCTGCATGGCGGTTAATTCTTGATTGCCAATAATGAGGAAATAAAATTAGAAAACTGAAACTAATAACATATTTTAGTCTTCCATAATTATGAGAATGTATCTTAATTCACTTATTAGTTCCAGTCACAGAAATCTGTTTTGTTTTCAATTGCTGTGAGAGCTGTAAACAAAATAACCCCTACTACAATGCAGATTGCTCTGCACATGCAGGAATCTGGCAACTTGGGCCTGCCAGAAAATTTTTTCTAGGAAGCAGCTGGCTACTTGCTGACAGTGCTTTTACAGCTAACTACTACACTTCAAATAGCTCCTGCAATAAAGTTCAACAAACCAGGCCAATGCTACTCCCGTAACATGCATGTCTCACAAGGCAGGCTACGTGTCATGGGCTTGGAAAATCATTTATTTGCTCCTGACATACAGGTCACAATGTAGAGGTCAATAAAGCAGGCTGATACTACTACAACACGACACGCCTATCATGCAGGGTGGCCTTCCAAGTTGGGGCCCAAAAACTGTTTCTTGTCCCTGACAAGTAGACGCCTTGCAAAACAGGTTGATCCGGCAATCTGATACTCTCCCCATATACTTTGCCTGTTGTGCAGGGCAGTCTGCTATTCGGTGTGCCAAATTTGGTTGAAATTCATCCGATGGTTTGGGAGCTTTTTACACACAAACACACACACACACACACACACACACACACACACACACACACACACACACACACACACTTTCTTTCTCTCTCTCTCTCTCTCTCTCTCTCTCTCTCTCTCTCTCTCTCTCTCTCTCCCGCTCTCTCTCTCTCTCTCTCTCTCTGCACCCTTCCTTGTGGTTTTGCCCACATACAAATTTGACACATATCATACTCATGTCTTTTCCCCACCTCTCTCTCTCTCTCTTCGCATTCCTAATTCTCCTCTCCGTCTGTCCATCTCCTCTTCACTGCCCCCTCTCTGTGCACCTACTCTTCCTTTGCCCTCTTTCTGTCCATGCACTTTTTCGTCCTCTTTCTCTCCCCACACCCACAATCATCTCTCTCTCTCTCTCTCTCTCTCTCTCTCTCTCTCTCCCCCCTTCCCCTCCTTTATCCACCTCAGCCTTATCCTTCCACTTGTATCCATCTGCACATATAGCGCCAGCAAAACAGGTCGATAATGCGGGCAAGTACTAAGCCCACATAACATGTCTGTCATGCAAGGCAGCCTAGAGGTTGATGACTGTGTGAAACTGTAAAATTCTACTTTAAAATCATTTTGCTTGTATTGGCGGTGGGGATAATGTACTTCAGCCTTCATTTTTTTCTTCATATGTTACAGGATTTGACAATACATTGTACGAACCAACGTGTATGCCCATCTTGTATGATGTCACACTGCCATCATAATTTACCGCTTTGTACATAAAAAATGCATATTTAATGATTCTAGAACAGTGGCCAGGCTGTCATCATTAAATGGCTGTTTGTATAATTGCTCCAGAATGTTTTTTTTTTTTTTCCTAGTTAACTTCTAAGTCCCTGATGCCCTGATGTACAGGAGAACTTTACTAGTGTTAGTAGTTTGTCAAGATGATTGAATGTTAATAACATGTCATTATTTGAATTATTCTCAGAAATTATAAAGATATATATTACAACATTTTATGATGGGCTGTTTAGTGTTGAGTTCTCACTTGTGTTTGATGGTGGCATGTTTCTATCTGTCTGCTGCAGACTGTAGACTGCTATATTCAATGTGTGGCCAGTGTCAGGTTTTAGATGTGCCTTCAGCTGGAACTCTAATGAAGGTGGAATGTGCCTTGTGTACGATGTGCAGCTGTGTTACTTGTTCCTCAACCAGCATGAGACTTGTATGGCTGGTGGCAGTGACAATAGTAGAGTGATGGGTGCCAAGCACTGGGTAGTCTTGAATCTTGGCCCAGTCTTCCCCTCACATTTTCTTTTAACAAAGTGCATTTTTTCTAACATTCACATCCTATGGTGGTGACATGTTTTAGAGTGCAATAAATCCTCGGATTCCATATTGGTGGTAAGCTAAAGGTGCCCGTGTGGGCAATGCACATTGCCCTGCTGCAACATGGCACTAGGTGGGGCATTACCTTGTGGTAGATTGTGGCATCAGGGAAGTGGCATCGCTTAAAGTCAAAGTTTGCAGAGCGGGGGGCAGGCAGCTGGCGATTTAATTCACTGGTTGCTATGATTTTTTTAAAATATTCATTACATCATTATTGTTCCTATCCTATCCCTGTGGGAGATTATTTACAGCATTATTTAGAAAGTGTTTGCATGCTTGTCTGCAGAAACAATCTTACTTGGATTCCCAGCAGCTTTTACACACTTGCAGTAATTTCATTGTGTAAAGACTCCTCTTAGGCACCCGGATAGTGTTGTAATTGTTTTAATGCTTCACCACAGTAGGTGTTAGACAGATATACTGCACACATGTCCTCCCACCACTCTATGTCCACATATTCCTCCCCCACCTTTCTGTCCACATAATATTACCATCTCTATCTGTCCACCTCTTCTCCTTCCTACTCTCTTTCTCTCTCTCATCCTCCCCCTCTTTGCCCATCTCCTCATCCCCCTTTTCTCTCTGTCATCTCGTCCTCCTATCTCTACCAATCTTCTCCCCCCCCCCCCCCCCTTTTCCTGTCCATCTCCTCTCCTCCCTCTCCCTCTGTCTTTCTCCTCCTGCCTCAGCCTCTCTTTCCATAATCTTGTGCTCCCCTCTCCCTATCCACATCCTTCTGTCCCCCTCTCCCTATACACCTCCTCCCCACTATCCCTATCTATGACTTCGTTCTCCTCTCTCTATTCCTCCCTGCCATCGCCTGTCTCTTTGTTCATCCTCTCCTCTGTCCACCTCTGTTAGCTCCCAGCTGTGCCCATCTGCACTTGTAGCCCCTGCAAAACAGGTCAATATTGCTGGCTGATACTTCTCGAACACAACAGGGCAGCCTACACATATGTGGTTCAAAAACCACTTCTTGCACCTGAGGCACAGGTTGCCATACAAAGCTGGAGGGTTGATACTACACCAACACAACATGTCTGTTGTGCAGGTCAGTCTACATGTCTGGGGCTATAAAACTGCTACCTAACCGAGATGTTTAATTTGCCCTGCAAAGCAGGTGAATAAGGCAAACACATACATTGTGCAGGACAGCCTATATGGCAGAGGCTGGAAAGGCAAGTGTTTGCCCGTATCTCCACTAATACTGGAGCTAGGTTATAAAACTCACAGTGCATGAAGTTTTCTGTTTGTGTGCCACCTTTAGGAGGAGATCCCAGACATACAGACACACATATTCTCTTCCTCCCATCTCTGTCAGTCTACCTCCTCCTCCCCAGTCTCATTGTCTCTTATTTCCTTCTCCCCCCACTCTTTCCCCATCTCCCTCCTCCCCCATTTCTGACTGTATATTCCTCCCCCTCCCTCTGACCACATCTCTAATTCCCCTTTCTCTGTTCATTTTCTCCCCCCTTCTTCCTTTTCCATTCATGCACTATACCTTCTTTCTGCCTTTCCCACTACTCCATCCTCTCTCTGTCCTCTTCTCTCTCTATCCATCCCCTTCTGCCCCCTCTCTCTTCCCAACGCCTCCTACCCCCTCTCTCTGTCCATCCCCTGTAGTGACTAGAACCATTTACTTCAGTAACTACAGCCATTTAACGTATTTCATAATGGCGGGAGTTGCCACAGTGCCTGTTCCTTTGGACATGCATGCACATCCATGCATTGTAAATCGAAATAATACAGGCACTGAAATATCATATTTATCTTTTGACACCGGGTAAATGACATTCAAGTAAAATGTCTCCCCTGTACAAGAATATACATAGTGGATGTACAAGTACAGGTTGTAGATGCGCAATTGATGACATATGGAAGTTCGGGTCTGGCCATGAGTCGTACACTGATAGCCAAATGGTAAGGTGACCACTCGCAATAAGCAATATATCCAGGTTCTAGTACCGGTCCGGCACAAATTTTCATTGTCATCATTCCATTCTACAGCTGCTGGTGGTCCATATTCACAAATGTGAATACCTTTAATGTATTTATTAATGGCTGTAATGATCACAGTGCCTGTTCCTTTGGACATATGGCATATCTGAAGGAACTTGGCATCATACATCAAAATAATACAGGCAATGCAATATAATATTACAACATGTCACCATCCCCTCCCCGACATTTCCAAACTCTCCTAACCAATTCCTCTTTCCTCTCTAATGACGAAGCCCACTGCTCTGATTAACAGTAAGCTTTTATCTGTTTTAAGTGCTTATATCAATAGCAAATGTAACTGCAATTTCTGAAAGAATATTCAGGTCTGCATTTCAGTCTCTCTATGCTTTATATTTCATCACATTTACCAACTATAAATCTCTGCCCTGGTTTTCCTATTTTTAACAGTGGAACAAAATGCCTTATTATTTGAGTACCTGTAATTGATTGTTAGTGACATGCTTCATTGAATTCCTTATCTCCAGATAAAATTATTTCATGGTTCTGAAACTGTTAATAGCATCACTGTTATCCTCAATAATAGATGCAAATGATACTAATAATGATGAAGTACTACAGGCAGTTGTGGAGACCATATCAGTACTTGCGCAGCAGTCCATCTCCTGATCCAAAGACTTTAGCCTCCTACCGATTGGCAACCATGTGCACCAGTGTGGTAAGTTCTTAAGCTGTCATGGATCAAGCAAGGGAGGTCAGTCGCAGCACACAGAGCCCATTGATACTAAGCTCTGCATCAACCATTTTGCTGGCACTGAGGTTGCATGGTGAATCACTGGGCATGTGTTGTCAAGCAGGCAGCAGTTCTGGAATGGGCTGATGTTGAATTGCTGGTGGATGGGCAAATTGCCATCTGCTTGGGAGTGAAGTGACCAGCCACACCCATAGACTTGTGTGCTTTCATTTCGGTGAACCTATCCATTCTGTCTGTTTCGACTGAGGCTTCTTGGGTTACTGACTGTCAGACTATATTTACTTAGAAGATTTTTTTGTGATTCTGCAAGACTGCAAGTGCTCAACTGTGTAGTTTCTAAAAGAGGCACAAGTGCCGTGTGCACATGATGGAATTATTAGTGGCAATTATTTGCGTGCCTAAGGTAGCCTTGTTGAGGTGCACTCAGGAAACACAAAGACTGCACAGTTTTTAGCTGTGTCTGTCATCTGTTGTAGAAGCCTATGCAAATTTAGTTGGTGTGAAAGGACAGGCAGTGTTTAGGCCTGAGGTCTTACATACCAGTGAGGCCTTTGTATTCCATTAGTGCTACAAAAATTTACCTTAAAGCTGCTGCAGGTCCTTGCCAGCTCCAGGGCAGCTCCTATCAACTAATGTATGTGTGTACTCAGAGCCCTTTCTGTAATGTGTTCAGATTCCATTGAGTGGCTGCCATTGAGCTTAATGTGCTGTTTGTTAAATGTGTTTGGCAGCTGGTGAGTTTCCACTGGGCAATGCTTGTTAAAAATCATTACTTACTTGCCTGTGATTCAATAGCAGCTTAACACATTTGGCACTCTCTATCTGCTGTAGTTATTTGTTATAAAATAAGACAGTGCCCAATACCTAGCTTGATTTGGATTGTGTTTTTTTAAAAAAGGGCAGTGTTTCCATAATTATTTATTATATCGCAGAATAAGAAGTTTTAATGGTTAGATAATTACATGATTTTTAAAAAAAGCTAAGGTTTATTAATCTTTATGTCTCTCTGTATTTTGTGTATTTACTATATAAACAGTTTCTCAAAAGGGGTAATGCCTGAGGTCCGGATTAAGTTGAACTGGGAGCTATACTCTCTCCACTGACTAATTTTGAGTTTAATATTAATCTTGTCTATCTGCGTCAGTCCGTATATTTAACTATGTAAATATCTGAGGCAGTGTCCAAAGTCTGGGTTAAGGTCAACTGTGAGCTACACTCACTCCGCTGACCAATTTCAATGTTAATAGTATCTTTCTAATGGGGTTGCTACACATGACTGAATGTTACTTTGGTTTATCCTAGACTGTCTTGGTATTCTTAACTTTGTAAATAATTTCACAAGAATGGACAGTGCCCAATGTCTGGATTAGATTTACAGGGTCTAATACTCGCTCCATGGGCCAGCTTCAAAATTAATAGTATTTTCTAATGTTTTAAGCTTTAATAATGTTCCTTTTTTAAGTTTTGATGATGATTTTAAATGTTTTAAAGGTTTCTTGATTAAATCAAGTTTAGTTAAGGATTTTGGGTTAAGTATTTAATTATTAGAGTTTGTTAGAGATTGTGTTAACACTGTAACTTCAGATTGTGCTACATGTTTGTGAGATTCCAAAGGGGCTTAAGCCCGGCATTCAAGAATATTCCTCTGAACTATGTTGCATTCATATCAATGTATGTCCATGTAAGATAAAAACAGTTGTTAAATAAACACTGTATTGAGGTGCTCAGGGGCTGTCCACTTCTGAACCAATGTGTTTAAGCCTGATCTGCTTCAAATGTCATCTTCAGTTCCCTATCCCAGTCCTGATTGTACCAGCAATATTGCAAACTGTGATAACAATAGGATTTTATTGAAAATGTACACATCAAATAACTAAGACTAAAACTTGTTATGCATTGAGTGTTCATTTACTTGTGTGACTGTGTGTTCTAATTAAGAAACAAACTGAGGAAGAAAACAATGCTGAGGTTCTATGCCTCTGAAATGCCATTTCTTCAATCAATTGTGGGGATGCCAAAGAGGCACAAAAGGGGATATGTGGCAGATGCTCAGTATCTACACCTGAAATGACATAATCTTAGAAGATTATCAAAATTGGAGATCTCGTATAGAACAGATAGGCATTGATGATGAATGTTTGCCTAAATTGATTTACAAATATAAGCATGGATGCCTTGGTTGTGTGTGCAGACTAAAGAGAAATAGCTCAAATGGCTCTGAGCACTATGGGACTTAACATCTGAGGTCATCAGTCCCCTAGAACTTAGAACGTTACTGAAAACTAACTAACCTAAGGACATCACACACATCCATGCCCGAGGCAGGATTCAAACCTGCGATTGCAGCACTCGCATAGTTTCAGACTGAGGCACCTAGAACCGCTCAGCCACCGCGGTCGGCACTAAAGAGAAGATTAAATGATAAAGTTAAGAGTTCACAAAGGGTCAAAGGGCCTAATGCACGAAGAAGATGGTGGTGATGATAAAACAGTTACGAACATGTTTATGAAAGCTTACAATTTCAGTCATGTTAAAACTATGGTTACACTCCATATCAACTATAAAACTCTAAATTATTACTACATGTGCGAAAGAGCCTGTGGCCGAGGCCAGAATGGTTCCATACCTTAAGTGAATTCAAATTCAGCTCCCACGTCCATTTACTGAATTTGTTTCCAGACATATAGAGAGCTCTCAAACTGTCAAGCACGTCAAATGTTTTGACAAACAGGTAGTGCAAATGGTTCTTTGATAGATCTAGAATTTGTAGTTTGTTTAGTCCACTGAAGGCATTCATTTCAATATACTTAATGTGATTGCCACTCACATTAAGGTACTTTAGGGAAGTTATTCCTTGATTCTGAAACATATATTAAATATGTCTAATCTGTAATGAAACAATGTCAATGTTTCTTAAAAAGAAGAAAATACATTATAATACTTAGTGATTGTTTGTTTTGCCAGGATTTCTGCAAATCATCCTTATATTACTGTATTATTATTGGCAATTTACTACATTTTGTTCTTAATATAGACTTGTATGTTCACCTTGAAAACGTTATCCTCTATTCTTCTTATAAAGTTGTTTGATACATCTAATGCTTCTGTTTGACGGGGTATGCTAATATCAACCGTAATTATATTTTGGTTCACACAGTTCGCTGCTTTCATATTCTCCCACACGTAACACTGACAATAATACGGACAGTAACCATCGAGCACTGTAAAATAAGCTCTTGGGATGAGCAACATGAGAAAGTAAAATTGAACTCCTTTAATAAAGTCGGCCATTCTTGTAGACGCCACTTCTAAAACAAACGTAAGAAGCACAAATTTTGTAATAACGCATTAGGTACCGTGGTATCCAAGACCTGTCAATTCTTATCTTATCTTTCATGCGTGACAGTATATTCGAAGCATGAGTGTCACTGAGAAATTACATAACGTTGCATTAATGTCAAGCATCGAAGGAACATTAATGAATATAGGCAATCTACATATTTACAAACGATGCCCAAACAGTTGTTGAAATATCTAGCGAAGGAGAGTGATTCAATTTTCCCGCTTTCGTAAATTAGGGCAATGATCTTGTAAGTCACAGTGTGTACACAAGTCAGGGAGCAATGGTACTACAGGTACATCTCTGGATAACAGGTAAATAAAGTTTACAAGGTAGACATCTCTGCTGGGAGTAGTGATCTATGAAATAATAAATAAAGGTAAGAGTATGGTACTGTTATCAAAAGTAGTTAAGTCTTGTCGAATATATCCGCCCTATCTGACCATACGGGAGATAAGCGCAACTGTATCTGGTTTCCGCAAGTATAAAACTGACACGGCTAACGCAGAAGTGAGTCGACAGTCTCAAGTTTGTGATAACTGTAAGGTGGGCACAATTAATTTTAGTGCCTGCTAAGTGTGGTATTCTGACATTCTAAGACAACTTTTTGAGTTATCTTAGTTGTACCGCAGTGATCCATATGACGCCGTGTTAATAAACCGAAAGTAAAGCTTACTTCTCACGTTTTCAGAAACCTCGGTACTCCTCAAGAGAGCCTTCATTACGAAGAATGAAATTTAACTACCCAATTGCAAGAAGAGATGAAAGTGTAACAGAAGAATACCACGGAATAGAGGTGGGTATATTTGCCGTTTAGTTGCATTTTAGACGACGACACTAGGATACATGGGGAAATTAAGGTTGTGGCAAGAGACTGCTCATATTTAACACACTTTGGTATAGAACCAGTTTCATGGACTTTTCGTGATAGAAACCAAAACTGCAAGGTATATTCAGGAAAGCTATATAGGACAGATCTGAGTGATGCGTATTATGTATGTATACGGAACAACTAAAAAACGCAAGGGGTATGGAGTCCACTGTGTGATGATTATAGCTAACCTTCATTGCAAACATTTGTTGTAGAGCACCGAAACTGTTTGCTGTAGAATACAGTGAGAGGAGAATAGTTTAGTAAAACTCATCTGTATGAACAGATGTATAAGGCATCGAAATTGGTGAATGAAGAGAAAGGCATACTGTGTGTAAAAACTTACTAATAGCAGGAATCACTTGATGTGCAAACTGTGTATGGAAATGACTCTGGGTTCCCTACCTTCATTAGAATGTCGTGGTACTTTGAAATTCTGGTGACTATTGTGGTATAAAAAAGGAACACAGATCTTAGGAAGGTGAATCAAATGAATGAGAGTCTTGCTGTTAATCTTTTTTTTTTAACTGAATATTCATTTCAATACTTTGTATTTGTTCTCTGTTTCAAAATAATACATATTGTAAGTAGTGCCTGAAAGACGTGGTTCACGGATTGAAGGATATAATAATTTCATAAATATGACTACATTATGTCTATTATACAATTTTCACATTCTTAATTGTAGTTAATCCTAAATGATGGGCAAAATATCAACAGTTAGTCTTGCTGTTTAAAAAAAAAAGGGGGGGGGGGGAATTGTAAAGGTAGCAACTCACCATAAAGCTGACAAGTGAAGTCATTGATACACATTGCTAAGTTCTGAACAAATCTTCATTCAAAGTTACAGAATAAACTCGCATACAGATGCACAGCTGTCAGTTATTTGTGCTGTCACTGCACATTGACTGAAATGTTTAGCACAGAATACAGAGAAAGTTAAGTAAACATAAACTCTTATTTAATTGTCCATTGAATTTCTCATTTTTTTGTTGCTTCATGTACTTCATTAACTGCAGCTATTGAAAAACAAACCATAATCATTTCTAAACTGATTCACTGCAATTTCCTGGCTTGTTTTTCTCTTCTATGTTGCTTTTTCTTTGCATATGACATCCATGAAGGCATATTTTTTCAGTGTCAGTGCGATTGGTGCTGAAAACATCAGCAATTTTCATGAAGGAATTCCTTTTTAATCTTAAGATTTTTGGTGTGAGGAATAATCACATTCAAAAGCGCATCTTTGCCTTATGTAATTGGAAATCACCTTCATATTGAATCAACAATTCAAAACCCTGTGTCTACAAACAAAAGCTAGGTTATGTAATTAGATGTACATTTTATTTCACTATACCTGTAGTGAGGGGATCTTCCAGGATGTAGAACATACCAGAAAACAAGAATACACAGTAAATATTAAGGGGGGTGGGGGATAGGATGCTGACGTACCTTCCACAGATGCCAAGTTTAATGGCCCTCAAAACTGTGGAACATGTCATTATTTTATTTTAAAATAATAAATTTGTCACAAAAAATAAATGTTCAATACGTTTCGATGCATATGAAAATTCTTAGGCTATTGTAGCCATACATCATCAAATGGAAAATCATTTTGCAACATTTATTTACATTGACTGCATTAGTGCACTAAAGTTGTGTGGAAATCATATTGTACGTATTACTCATATTATTTTATATTATAAATAAAACAAACATTTGTGACTCCTGATAAGAAATTCATCAGTGGAGTAGGTGGTGCTGCCCACCAATAAATCCTTTTCTTGTCTAAACTGAACATTTGTTGTTAAACTTTTTATGGCGGCTGATGAGTCATTGAAAATGTGTGTTCCTGAATAGTAGATGCTTTGCTGACACAAAGTGACTTTAAATCTTTGTCAAGATTATTTTTATTTCCAACTAGCTCTTCCCTACCATGTGTTACTGTGACTCTGGTTAAATGAAATAAGAAATGAGAGATCATCTTTTTCTCCTTCCTGTCTCTCCCCTCCATCCCTACCTCCCTCTCTGTCCATCTTCTTGCTCCTTTCTATGTCCATATTCCCTCCCACCCTCTCTCTCCAGCTCCTCTTCTGTTCATCTCCTCCTTTCTGCTATCTATGTCAATTTCCTGCCACCCATCTGCCAATCTCCATGTTTTTTATATATTACATATTTATTGGTATAGGCCTCTTATATTTATTAAAAATACGCAGGAATACAAATGCAAAGTTGTCAAAATTTTTAAAAAAATTGAAGAGAAACTGAGATTTAAGATGTTGAACAAGCAGGCATGTTTACATTTTTATCTTTGTAGAAGCAAACGTTCATTTATTCAAAATCTTAAGGTTCCAAAAGTTCTTCACTGATTACATTGAAATTTTGAAACAATGCCGCATCGAACATGCGCTTAATTTTGTGTATACTCTGGAGTGTCATAGTGTGTTCGCATGCATGCAGATGTTTGCCCTTTTCTTTTTGCAGGGGGTAACTGGGGTCATTCCAAACAAATACTGCTATTCATGTTTTTCATGTGATGCCAGCATCGATGATTCTTAAAGTGGAATTTTATGTAACCATCCAAAGAGCTGTTCCAGACTAGTCTAGTGTGATATTTGTTTATATATTAGCAGAGACAGTAAAACAAGAAGAATAACCAATACTCCAGCATTGCCCTGGTCCTCTCTGATCGTTACCACCATAACACGTTGGTTGGTAGCTGCTGGAGCCAGGAACATAGAATAAGAGCACTGGTTACTCTTTGTGATTCATTGTGACAATTAATACATTTCGGCAAAGCAAATGTCATACTAGACTACTCTGGTAGCGCCCTTTTGAATGTGAACATAAAATTCAGATTTGAAACAGGAAACATATATTGGAAAAATTTCATTGTTAGCTGCAAAAGACAAAACTGGTTTGTCGGCACTACACAATATAGTGATTTTGCCTGAGATAAGCTCACACTTCAGTGTTTTTCTTTGACACAGCAGTGTAGGGTGCACTAAAACATCTGAGTGAAAAGTCCCTGTAATATGCATGTTTGTTTATTCAGGGTGTTCCAAAAATGTACGGCCAAACTTTCAGGAAACATTCCTCACACACAAAGAAAAGATGTTATGTGGACACGTGTCGGGAAACGCATAATTTCCATTTTAGAGCCTATTTCAGTTTTGTCAGTATGTACTGTACTTCCTCGATTCACCGCCAGTTGGCCCAATTGAAGGAAGGTAATGTTGACTTCGGTGCTTGTGTTGACATGCGACTCTTTGCTCTACAGTACTAGCATCAAGCGTATCAGTACGGAGCATCAACTGGTTAGTGTTCATCACAAACGTGGTTTTGCAGTCAGTGCAATGTTGACCAATGTGGAGTTGGCAGATGCCCATTTGATGTATGGATTAGCACGGGGCGCGGTACGTTTGTATCGAGACAGTTTCCAGAACGAAGGTGTCCTGACAGGAAGACGTTCGAAGCAATTGATCAGCGTCTTAGGGAGCACGGAACAATCCAGGCTATGACTCGCGACTGGGGAAGACCTAGAACGATGAGGACACATGCAATGGACGAGGCAATTTTTCGTGCAGTTGACAATAACCCTAATGTCAGTGTCAGAAGTTGCTGCTGTACAAGGTAACATTGACCATGTCACTGTATGGAGAGTGTTACGGGAGAACCAGTTTTTTTCGTACCATGCACAGCGTGTGCAGGCACTATCAGCAGGTGATTGGCCTCCACGGGTACACTTCTGCGAATGGTTCATCCAACAATGTGTCAATCCTCATTCCAGTGTGTTTCCATTCCATGATTAATGTGATTTGAAGAGAAGTAATAAAATGAGCTCTAACATGGAAAGTAAGTGTTTCTGGACACATGTCCACATAACATATTTTCTTTCTTTGTGTGTGAGGAATGTTTCCTGAAAGTTTGGCTGTACCTTTTTGTAACACCCTATATATGAAAACCAATGTTGGAATTTTCCTTTGAGGGAGACCGTGTGTGATGATTCGTGTCCCATTTCGAAGTTCTAGGTTCACATATTTTACTGTTCATGTTGCTTCTGCATAATCTTTCATTGATTGTATCAATACCCACCTGTATTGTGATATATTGCCAAATTTCAAACATTCGTGAGTACTGTGAGAAACTGCTTGTCGTCTATTGAAGGCTTAAACTTAATTGTGCCCTTATAAAATCTTTAGCAACAGTAGTCTGTCATTGTTCTTTAATTTCATTGTACATACGTCAAAAAAAGTTTGGAATCGCCCTGATTTCCAGAACTCCTCAAGACGGACATTGACTGTGAATATTATATCACAGACACAGTCACTGATTGTTCAGCAACGTCACTAAACCCACCCAAAGATGTAAACAACGATGCATGAGCAGTGCCTATTAGATGCAGAGGGTCCGATAGCTGATCCGTTCCAGTCATTCCATCAGAAAGGAGGTGCATGGCTCAGGTTGTCTGTAGCTAAACCATGCCCAGATGCATCAATACTGCGGTTAGATTGCGTTCGCGTTGTTACTTAATGCCAGGAATGGCTCTCAACATGGGGAATGTCCAGGCTGCACAGAGTGAACCAAAGCGATGTTGTTCGGACGTGGAGGAGAGGCAGGCAGGCAGGCAGGAACTGTCGATGACATGCTTTGCTCAGGCCGCCCTCGAGCTACTATTGCAGTGGATGACTGTTTCCTATGGATTATGGCTCGGAGGAACCTTAAAAGCAACACCACCATGTTGAGTAAAGCTTTGTGCAGCCACAGGATGTCGTGTTAAGACTCAAACTGTGTGCCATAGGTTGCATGATGCGCAACTTCACTCTTGACGTCCATGGCGAGGTCCATCTTCGCAGCCATGACACCACACAGTGCGGTACAGATGAGTCCAACAACATGCAGAATGGACCGCTCAGGATTGGCATCACATTCTTCTCAAAAGTGAGATGTGTTTGGAGGCATGCCGGTCAGGGTGAATGCCTTAGTGTCCAGTGAGTGCAGCAAGGTCGAGGTTCCCTGCTGTTTTAGGGTGGCATTATGTGGGCCCGACATATGCCATTGGTTGTCATGGAAGGCACCGTAATGGCTGTATGATACGTGAATGCCATCCTCCAACCGATAGTGCAACCATAGAAGCAGCATATTGGCAAGACATTCTTCTTCATGGATGACAGTTTGCGCCTCCATCGTGCAAGTCTTGTGAATGACTTCCTTCAGGTTATTGACATTGCTCGACTAGTGGCCTGCATGTTCTCCAGACATGACCTCCATTGAATATGCCTGGAATAAAGGGCAGCTTATGGACGATGTGACCCACCAACCACTCTGAGGGATCTACGCCGAGTGACCATTGAGGAGTGGGACTATCTGGACCAACAGTGCCTTGATGAAATTGTGGATAGTATGCCACGACGAATAGAGGCATGCATCAATGCAAGAGGACATGCTACTGGGTATTAGAGGTACTAGTGTGTACAACACACTGGACCACCACCTATGAAAGTCTCGCTGCATGGTGTACAACATGCAGTGTGTGGTTTTCATGAGCAATAAAAAGGGTGAAATGATTTTTATGTTCATCTATATTCCAATTTTCTATACAGGTTCTGGAAATCCCAGAACTGAGGTGATGCAGAACTTTTTTCATGTGTGTATAATTATGTGACAAATATGTGAAAGTAGATAATCTTTCAGAGTTTCTGAATGCTTCCAAAATTATATTTTTGTAAGTTAACGGTACAACTGCTTTGGTTACGTAAACTATGTAATACATAACTTCTGAATGTCACTGTATACCAACGTAAATAATCTTATAAATAAAATAGAAAGAAACTTCCACATGGGAAAAATATATTAAAAACAAAGATTCCAAGACTTACCAAGCGGGAAAGTGCCGGCAGACAGGCACATGAACAAAACACACAAACACACACACACAGAATTACGAGCTTTCGCAACTGGCAGTTGCTTCGTCAGGAAAGAGGGAAGGAGAGGGAAAAAAGAAAGGATGTGGGTTTTAAGGGAGAGGGTAAGGAGTCATTCCAATCGCGGGAGCGGAAAGACTTCCCTTAGGGGAAAAAAAGGACAGGTGTACACTCGCGCACGCACACGCACACACACACACACACACACACACACACACACACACACACACACACACATCCGCACACCTGTCCTTTTTTTCCCCTAAGGGAAGTCTTTCCGCTCCCGGGATTGGAATGACTCCTTACCCTCTCCCTTAAAACCCACATCCTTTCATTTTTCCCTCTCCTTCCCTCTTTCCTGACGAAGCAACTGCCAGTTGCGAAAGCTCGTAATTCTGTGTGTGTGTGTTTGTGTGTTTTGTTCATGTGCCTGTCTGCCGGCGCTTTCCCGCTTGGTAAGTCTTGGAATCTTTGTTTTTAACGTAAATAATCTTGTGTTTTTGAGAATTTTTGTAACCTAAATTTGTCTCTGCATAATCTAAGAGTAATTTGAAGTAATTTGGCATTTGTGATTTAGTTACTGTACCAGGTATTCTAATAAACATACTGTTACATGTACTGTTTGTCCACGGTAAGTTCACGATTGGCGTGATGGCTGTCGGGAATGGCTGTACCCCTGTATTATGGCTGCCGAGGTGATAAGGAGCGGTGAGGGGAAGGTAGCACTGGCTGCATGCAGCAATGCTGGAACCATCACAAATGATATTGTGCTTAATACAAAATCGTAGGGGACACTGGCTAATATTATCCGTTTAACTGATACTTCCATCGAAACTGAAAATTCGTTGACATATTTGTGCTCAAAAGTTTCACCTATTGTTGTGCTGTTCTGGTCTTAAGTCCAGAGACTGGTTTGATGCTTGTTGTGCTAATATGTCCTGTACAAGCCCCTTTATCTCCTAATAACTACTGAAATGTACATCCTTCTGAATATGGTTAGTGTATTCAACTCTTGGTTTCCCTCTACAATTTTGACCATCCACACTTTGCTTCAATACTAAATTGGTGAACCCTTGATGCCTCAGAATGTTTCCTACCATCTAATCCCTTCTTCTGTTCAAGTTGTACTACAGATTTCTCTTCTCCCCAGTTCTATTCCGTACTTCCTCATTAGTTATGTGATCTACCCATCTAATCTTCTGCATTATTCTGTAGCACCATATTTCGAAATCTTCTATTCTCTGCTTGTCTAAAGTATCATTCATGTTTCACTTCCATATATAGCTACACTCCATACAAATACTTTCAGAAAGGACTTCTTGACACTTAAATCTTTACTCGATGTTAACAGAGTTCTCTTCTTCACAAACGCTTTCCTTGCCAATGCCAGTGTACATTTGATATCCTCTCTGCTTCGACCATAAAGTTATTTTGCTCCCCAAATAGCAAAACTCATTTACTATTTTGTCACATTTCCTAATCTAATTCCCTCAGCTTTGCCTGCTTTAATTTGACTACATTCCATTATCCTCATTTTGTTTTTGTTGATATTGATGTTATATCCTCCTCTCAAGGCACTGTCCACTCTGTTCTGCTCCTCTTTTAGGTCCTTTGCCGCTTCTGACAGGATTATAATGTCATAGGCAAACTTCAGAGCTTTTATTTCTTCTCCATGGATTTTAATTCCTACTCCAAATTTTTCTCTTGTTTCCTTTACTGCTTGCTCAATTTACAGATGGAATAACATCACCGGAGATAGGCTACAAACCTGTCTCACTCCCTTCCCAACCACTGCTTCCCTTTCATACCTCTTGACTTTTATAACTGCTTCCGGTTTCTGTACAAACTGTAAATAACCTTTTGCTCCCTGTATTTTATCCCTGCCACCTTCATAATTTGAGAGCATTCCAGTTAACATTGTCAAAAGCTTTCTCTAAGTCTAAAATTGCTAGAAGTGTAGGTGTGCCTTTCCTTAATCTATCTTCTATGATAAGTCGTAGGGTCAGTGTCGCCTCGTGTTCCAACATTTCCACGGAATCCAAAGTAATATTCCCCCGCGGTCGGCTTGTACAGGTCTTCCATTCATCTGTAAAGACTTTGTGTTAGTATTTTGCAGCCGTGACTTATTAAACTGATAGTTTGGTAATTTTCACACCTGTAAATTATAATATTCTTCTTGAAGTCAGAGGGTATTTCGCCTGTCTCGTACATCTTGCTCACTAGGTGGTAGTTTTGTCAGGGCTAGCACTCCCAAGGCTATCAGTAGCTCTGATGGAATGTTGTCTACTCATGGGACTTCTTTTGACTTAGGTCTTTCGTCCTATCACATTCTTCACGCAGTATCGTATCTCCCATTTCATCTTCATCTACGACCTCTTCCATTTCTCCAGCGCAGTGCCCTTGTATGTAGCCTCTATATACTCCTTTCACATTCCTGCCTTCCCTTCTATGCCTAATACTGGTTAATCTTAGTTCTTGTTATTCATACAAATGGTTCTCTTTTCTCCAAAGGTCTTATTAATTTTCCGGTAGTGTCTATCTTACCCCCTAGTGATATGAGCTTCTGCATCTTAAATTTGCCCTCTAGCCATCCCTGCATAGCCATTTTGTACTTCCTGTCTATCTCATTTTTGAGACCTTTGTATTCCTTTTTGCCTGCTTCATTTACTGCATTTTTATATTTTCTCCTTTCATCGATTAAATTTAATCTCTTCTGTTACCCAAGGATTTCTATAATCCCTTGTCCTTTTACCTACTTGATCCTCCGCTGCCTTCACTATTCCACTCAAAGCTACCCATTCTTCTTGTATTGTAAATTTGCATGTCCTTCACTATGTGACTAATTTCTTTTATCTTGTCATGCATTTCTTCAGTCTCTTCATTTGTGGGGGGCATATAAACTTTCACGAATTTGGTAGGCCTGGGCTTCATGTCTGTCTTGGCTACAATAATGTGTTCACTATGCTATTCATAGTAGCTTACTTGTGTTCCTATTTTTTTCATTATTAAACCTACTCCTGCATTACCCCTGTTTGATTTTGTCTTTATAACCCGGCATTCACCTGACAAGTAGGCTTGTTTATCCTGCCACTGAACTTCACTAATTCCCACTGTATGTAGCTTTAACCTATCCATTTCCCTTTTTAAATTTCCTAACCTGCATGACTGATAAGGGGATGTGACATTCCATGCTCCAATCTGTAAACCCCCAGTTTTGTTTCACCTGGTAGCTACTACGCCCTCCTAAGTAATCCCCTCCCAGAGCTCCGAATGGGGGATTATTTTACCTCTGCAATATTTTACCCAAGAGGATGCAATCATTTACCCATACAGTAAAGTTGCATGCCCTTGGGAAAAATTATGGCTGTAGTTTCCTCTTGCTGTCAGCCGATCGCAGTACCAGCACAGATATGCTGTTTTGGTTGATGTTACAAGGTCAGTTCAGTGAATCATCCAGTCTGTTGCCCCTGCAACTACTGCAGTGCGACGACGAGACAGTGGACTAAAGATCTCAAGGCACGTGAACACAATGTGCCACATAAAGTGCCCTTCTCCAATTAGCTCATTCTTCAGGAAAATTTTCAAAAATGGAGTTCAGACCTTACAGGGGACAATCACATCCCAATACTCCATGTGCCTACCTCCCATCTGTGTCAACTGCAGAGAGAAACATTCACCTTGCTCTCCAGACTGCAGGATTTTACAGAAAGAGAGGAAAATCGTGAAATATAAGACCCTGGATTGACTGCCCTATACTGAGGCTAAATGGAAGTGGTTATGACCACCTCATATGCTGCCACTACGAGAACAGTTGTCGCCCCATCAGTTCCTTGAATTCCTGTCACCTCTCAGAACTGGGAGAGTACACCTGCCCTCTTGATGATGGTGGGGGGCAGGGGGGTCGGGGAACTTCCCTCCCTGTTGCTCCCGCACCACCTACTTTGAGAGAAACACCCCCCAATCGTTGGGAATTTCAGTCCCCACTTCTGAGCTCCTCTCGATAGGAAGGGGTCCTTTGGGTCACTCTCTTCCCAGGTTTCTGCTAGTGGGAAAGATGACCCCCCCCCCACCAGTGTCTGAAGAGCCCAAAAGCAGCTGGTTGTAGGGCTTTACACTCATCCTCAGTTCCGTAGACTGATTCAGTGAAGTCCTCCCAACCAGTGAAACCCAAGGAACAGCACAAGAAATCAAAAAAGAAGACCCCTAAGAACAAGGAACTTGTGGTGGCACCCACACCACCGCTACGTACAAGCTCTGCATCTGAGGATGGGCTGGAGATTCTGGTGTCTGCTGAGGAACTAGATCTCGCTGGACCCTCAGACACAGTGGATATATACTGCTCAAGCAATAAGTCGCTGGCAGCAGGTGACCTTAATGAATTGCGGTGGTTTTTTTCCCCTGCCTGGCTGGGCTAAGGCAACTGTTAAGCTTTACACCTGCTTTCTACATTGCCCTCCAGGAAACCTGGTTCCCGGCAATGCTGACCCCAGCCCACCGCATCTGTAAGGGATATTACATGAACCGTAATGGCTATAGTAGTGTCAGGTGCAGTTTGCATTTATGTTTTAAACTCGGTCTGTAGTGAAACTATCTGCAACGTATATCTTCCTCCAGATGGTGCAGTACCCCTTAATGTACTAGCTGCACTGATTAATCATCTCCCTAACCCTTTACTGTCTCAGTTCGACCTCTGCCTCTTCAATACTGGGGTTGCCACACATTTCAGTGTGGCTTGCGGTAGTTACTCGGCCATTGATTTATCAATTTGCAGCCCGGGACTTCTCCCATCTATCCACTCGAGAGCACATGATGACCTGTGTGATAGTGACCACTTCCCCATCTTCCTGTCACTGCCCTGGTGTGAGGCCCATGGACACCTGCCCAGATGGGCTTTGAACAAGGTGGACTGGGAAACTTTCATCTCTGATGACACCGTTGAATCTCCCTCACAGGGTAACATCAATGTGATGGTTGATCAGGTGACTACCACAATTATTTCTGTGGCAGAAAATGCGATACCTCGTTATTTAGGTTGCCCCCGGTGAAAGACAGACCCTCGGTGGTCGCTGGAAGTCGCTGAGCCAATTACAGAGCGTTGGCGAGCTCTACAGAAACATAAGTGGCACCCCTCCCTAGAGCATATGATAGTCTTTAAGCAGCTCTGTGCCTAAGTTCTCCAGCTTATAAAATGACGGAAATAGGAGTTCTGGGAGAGATATGTGTCGACCATTGGGTTCCATATGTCACCTTCCCAAGTCTGCATGAAGATCAGATGTCCTGTTTGGGTAACAGACCCCAACAGGTGTCCCTGGCGTTACCATCAATGGCGTGCTATGTACGGATGCAAAAATGATTATCGAGCACTTTGCTGAGCGCTACGCTCGAGCCTCTGCATCAGCTTTTTGCAACCTCAAAGGGTGGATGGAAAGGAAAGTCCTCTCGTTCACTTCACTTCACGCCACAGTGAACCCTATACTGCCCCATTTATGGAGTGGAAACTCCTCAGCGCACTTGCACAGTGCCCTGACAGCTCCTGAGCCGGATCGGATCCACAGTCAAACGATTAAACATTTTTCATCGGACTAAAAGCGACATTTCCCCATTATCTTCAACCAGATCTAGTGCGATGGGATCTTTCGCAATGGCGGGGCAGCACCACCATTCTAGTGTTCGAATCGGTAAAAACCCACTTGATGCAGATAGCTATCAACGCATCAGTCTTACCAAAGTTCTTTGTAAACTGTTAGAACGTATGGTGTGTCGGCGGTTGGGATGGGTCCCGGAGTTGTTTGGCCTACTGGCTCCATGTCAGGGCGCCTTATGCCAGGGGTGCTCTACCATGGATAATGTTGTGTCCCTCAAGTCTGCCATCCGAACAGCCTTTTCCAGACACTAACACCTGGTTGCCTTCTTTTTTGATTTATGAAAGTTGTACGACACCACTTGGCAACAACATATGCTTGGCACATTATACGGGTGGGGTCTCTGAGGCCCGCTTCAGATTTTTATCCAGAATTTCCTGTCACTCCATACTTTCTATGTCCAAGTTGGTGCCTCCCATAGTTCATATCCAGGAGTATGGGGTCGCGCAGGGCTCTGTATTGAGTGTGTCACTATTTTTAGTGGCCATTAACAGTCTAGGGCTGCCCAACTCACCCTCTCTGTATGCAGATGACTTCTGCATTTCATACTGCTCCACCAGTCCTGGTGTTGCTGAGCGACACCTACAGGGAGCCACCCACAAGGCGGTCATGGGCTGTCGCCCACGGCTTCCAATTTTCGGTGGCTAATTCATGCCGTGCACTTCTGTCGGCATCATACCAATCTTCCAGAACCAGAACTTTACCTTCATGGCGATGTGCTCACTGTTGTGGAGACATTGATTCTTAGGACTGGTTTTTGATACTCGATTAACTTTGTTACCTCACCTTCATCGACTTAAGGTGAGGTTCTGGCAGCACCTCAGTGCCCTCTGCTGCCTGAGCAACACCAACTGGGGTGTAGATTGCTCTAAGCTGCTGTAGCTGTACAAAGCCCTTGTTCAATCCCACCTTGACTATGGGCTTCTGGTTTATGGTTTGGCGGCATCCTCAGCATTGCTTGTACTCGGCTCAGTGCCCCAGTGTGGGGTTCGCATTGCGACGGGAGCTTTTGGAACGAGTCCAGTGACCAGTGTCTTGGTGGGGCCGGAGTCCCTCCATTGCATATCCGACGTGCTCAAGTGCATGCCAGTTAAGTTGCACACATTCGTAGCTTTCCTGCTCATGCGGATTACCGTTTCCTTTTTCCAGCCACCACAGTTCATCTCCCGCATAGGCAGTCCAGGTGAGGGCTAATGATTGTGGTTCACATGCAATACCTTCTGTCTGAACTGGAGTACTTCCCTTTACCACCTCCCATCCAGGTTGGTCCGCATACACCTCCATGGTGTGCACCTAGGCCGCAGATTTGTCTGGACCTTTCACTTGACCCTAAGGAATCGGTTATTCCTGCCACTCTCTGCTGTCACTTCCTTTCGATTCTTGACTTGTACCGAGGCAATGAAGTGATTTACACAGATAGTTAAACGGCTGATGGTCACGTCGGCTTCGCGTATGTCCATGGAGGACATATTGAACAGCATTGCTTGCCCGATGGCTGCAGTGTATTCACTGCAGAGCCGGTGGCCATCTCTTGTGCACTTCAGTTCATGTTCATGCTCTGGGGAATTTTTTCTTCTGTGTACTGAGTCCTTGAGCAGCATACAAGCTATTGAGCAGTGCTACCCTCACCATCCTTTGGTAGTGTCCATCGAGGAGTCCATCTATGCCCTAGACCAGTCCCATCGTTCAGTGGTGTTTGTGTGGACCCAAGGACACGTCAGCATTCCAGGCAACGAACTTGCTGACAGTCTGGTCAAACAGGCTATGCGGAAACCGCTTCTGGAGATGGGCATCTATGGACCTGACCTGTGTTCTGACTTATGCTGTAGAGTTTTTCGGCTTTGAGAGACAGAATGGCATAACAGTACGTATAACAAACTGTGTGTCTTCCATGGGAGCCGCTTGCAGGGAATCAGTTGTCCTGTGCTGGCTCCGCATTGGCCACACTTGGGCGACCTGTTGTTACCTCCTGCACCGTGAAGACCCGCCTGAGTGTCGGTGCGGTGCCCAGTTGACAGAGGCCCGTATTCTGGTGCAGTGTCCCACTTCATCGGCCCAGTGATGAAATCCTGGGTTACTGGTCTCGTTGTCATTAATTTTATCTGAAAACACCTCATTGGCTGATTTAGTTTTACATTTCATTTGATCTAAATTTTAGTGCATGTCCTTTGTCCGTCTGTGTCCTCCTCCCTAGTGCTTTTAGGGTGGAGGGTTTAATGTGTTGCAGAGTGGCTGGCTTCTCCTTTTTTATTCTCTTGGTCAGCGAGCCGTGGTAATCTGCTTTGTTGTTTTAATCTCTTCATCCCGTTTCTTGTGTTTCTGTGGTTTTCTTGTCCCCTTTTGTTCATTTACATGTTTGTTGTCCTTCATTGTTCTTGTGATTTTTTTTTTCCTTTCATTCTGTTTTGAGTTGTCAGTCTCGTTTGTTTTATTGGCACTGTTTTATTCGGAACAAGGCAGTGATAACCTCACAGTTTGGTCCCTTTCGCCCCCTCTTTTAATCAAACCAGTTAGTACATATAATTTTAACCTTTAACCCAAAACATCTCTGAAATGTGCGTAACTAGAAACATCCGGTCTCTCAGACCACCTAATATTTTATATCACACTACTCCACATAAGTTGACAGAAATCAAGCAAATAGTCAGTTAATTCATGTTATAAGTAAATTTAATACTTTCCAGCTTACATAAAAACTTTGTTTTTTAAATTGTATAAAATAAACATGAAATATTAAGAGTACATGCAGTCATTCAGTGTCGGATTACACACGATTTTCACCACAGTTATACCAGCAATTGTATACTTAAATATAAATAAAATATTGCAGAAAATGTAAAAAAAGATAATCGACTGAAGTGAAATTTTTAAATTGCATCTCTTTTGCACAGTCGACACACATCTTTTTGCTGCATTCCAGGGAAACTGGGTGACCACATTTGATGCATTTATACGCCGTTTTCCTCCTCTTGGATGCAGGGCACTTGATACATGTCTTCCTTTTGTCCATTCTCTCACTTGGTATGCCTTTGCTTGATTGCTGAGTGTCTCCCAGAACTTTGTGGATCATTTCCTTGATATTTCTAGGTTAATTTTTAATTTCCAGGCATATTCTTAGATGTGACTGTCAGCTCCATGGCCAGACTTCTGGTGAAGTTGAGACGAGTTAGCGTGGGGTTTCCTCTTTATCACAAATACAGAACAAAACTGTCCATGCAACTGATGTTTGAGGTGTGTAAAAGACTACCATTGGCCTGCGCCTTGTATGTCTGTTTGTCAAATAATTGGCACATTTCATGGTGAGCAAATCTGCTGCAGATTTTGTTGCATTTTAATAACAAATAATTTCTAGTTTATTTTTTATGGTGTCATTTTCAATGGAATGGTGCATTGAAGACACAAGAATTACTGCCTTGTTTCTCTTAGGAACAAATGAAACCAGTATTGTATTCTCAGAGTATCCATACAATGCTACCCAACTGGTCTACTTTTATCAGCCAAAAACGCTTGGGGAATTTCGCATTTGTTCTTTCTGACCGCTCCTACGTATGTTAGCCCTCTCTTGCTCAGCTCACGAGTGAGTTCTATAGATGTAAACCAGTTGTCAGTGGTAATGATTCTGTTACTTCCTTCTGTTGGTTTGCACAGATGTAAAACAGCCTGAGTTGGGTTGGCAAGCTTTTTCTCTTACTCTGTCAAGCCACATCCATCACTATCTTTCCCTGGATATATATGTAGGCATTGAAGAGGTAAGTGCTTCCAGAGTCTGCCAGGCATCAAATTTTTATGCCATATTTGGCTGGTTTGCTAGGCATATAAATGCAGAAAGGACATTTTCCCCTGATTGGTACTAACATTTCACCCATTATAACTTTGCCTTTTACACAGTATAATAGCTGAGAATTGAAAATGAATTTCTCAAAAATGTTTGATATTGCAACTGCGCGATCTGACTTGTTTCTTTAATCTCTGGTCACATCATCAAGTCTCGGGATGCTTAGAAGTATTTCAAAGTGCTTTGCAGACATTGTCACTACAAATGTAGGATGACCTGTCAGATCATTTTTGAAAATGGGCAGCATATCTTCACAAGATGATTTGAATATTGATGTCATCACTAAAGGCCTATAAAAGCTTTGATTTTGATGTTGTCAGTATCTCTGCCATTGGATGGATTAGTTGTTTCCTGCAACTTTGCCCTTATTGTATTCAGTTTCACATGTGTGTGTAAAACTATTTCATCTATCGTGTCATCATCAAATAAATTCTCCCATATTTGAGATTAAATAGGACTTTGGGACAAACTTCAACTTTTGGCTGATAGGCCAGACATACCTCCTTTCAGAATGTTGTGCTCTGGTGTTCACATTCTAGCAAGCTCAGAACGTTCCCATTGGAAATTATTTTTACCATAGAAGTACAGTGTTTACTGCGAGGTATTATCTGTAGCGTAGACCGTTCCAGGCTCTTCTTCCAATAAAACATTTTCTTCACTAGCATCACTGTTTCATGGTAACTATCACCTATTTTGAAATCTGGATCATCATCAGAATCGTCAGATGTCTCGTCATTGATCCCATTTTCCTCTTCATCTAAATCCTGTAACTGCACTTCCGCCCAAGCATTCAAATCTGGATTAGCTGCTGCAGTCAACTGATTGTTGACTCTTCTTAGAAAGTCGATCCATGCTATACCTGAAATGACATAAATTCACACACTAAAGAAGACTATAAAATAAGCCACTGAAAGCAGAATATGTCTTAATTAGAAACATGTGGTCTATTCGCTCTACCAAATTCTTGTATGTAATAAGAAACGTGCGGTATCTCAGGCACGCAACTTCGCGCACTTCTCTAAACAATACTTTTTATGTCTTCCCTTATGAAGCAGAAATGATTGTTGACTACTGCTTCATACAGGACAAGTATTGGGGCAAAGATACTAGGAAAGCGAAGGCGTGCTTTTTTGCAGTGCTGGCACACTCCTCATTCAAAATAAATGAGGGGTCTGAGAGACTGATGTTTCAGTTTAAGGGTTAAACAAAAATTGTGTATACAGCCATAAGCTGTTAACACGCACACACGATACATGAAACATACATAATTAAAATGTCAATTATTACTCTGTGATAAATAACCAAAACCAATCACTATTTTGTTTTAAAAACAGAAACGTGGATATTAGCACTTGTTACAACCCAAGTCATACTTATCTTCACATTTTCACAATATTGTGTGTTCACCATCACACTTCAGTAGCGTACACCGTGCAGTGTGAGTAATCTGTGCCACCTTACACTATCATTCAGGACGACGACGGTTCAATCCTGTGTCCGACCATCCTGATTTAGGTTTTCCGTGATTTTCCTAAATTGCTCCAGGCAAATGCTGGGATGGTTCCCTTGAAAGAGCACGGCAGACTTCCTTCCCTAATCCAATGAGACAGATGACTTTGCTGTTTGGTCTCTTCCCCCCAAAAACCCCCCATTTTACACACTGGTAGTCTCACTTTGTAACAGCATGCCCTTCAAGGTACCTGAAACAAAAAAAAGGGCAGCAGCAGCATTAGGATTATTCTCATTAGAAAAGACAGTCCATGTGTTTTATATTTGTGGTTACTGGTTTATGGTTGCACATTTTATGATGGTCTTCTTGCTTAAACTATATCGGGCTAAGGAGACTAAATAACCTTTTCATTCATTTGTTTGTGAAAACAAATGTCTCTTTCAATGCTTTGTTTGCAATACAATAGATGGGGCTCAAGGTCAGAGAGAGTGGGAATGGACATAGGCAGAGGAAAAGGTGATGGATGGGGGTGGTGGTAGTGGTGGTGGTTCTAAACCGTAGATAGTTTTTTTTTCACCATTCCATAGGCCTCTGACAAAGAATTGGTACCATTTATCAATGTTTATGAAAACTTCATTAATTGGTGTATCTTAAGACTGTACTTGATGTGTTATTTATTGTGATGATTGCATTATCCACAAACCAAACAGTCTTAACATGTGGTAATGTTACTGACAAAAGAACCTTTTATACAAAAGAAAAAATAAGAGCCCTAAGGTAGAACCATTACTTTTCATTTGGACGATGCCTGATAGCTTAATACAGGTCTCTTGTGTATTGACACCCTTTGTCTCCTGTCAGATGCATAAGATTTGAAATGTATTACAATATTTGCTGTTACACCATAATATTCCCTTTCCTCAAAAGAGTACTGTGGTTTACATATCAGAAAATGTACCAGTGGCTGTAATTTATAAAATACATTCTCACTGTATGTGTAGATAGTGTTCTCAGCACCGGAACTCTTTAGATATCCAAACTATGACTTCGATAATATTACTTGTTGTCAATTGATTAAGGGGGGGCATTCATGAAAAGCACACAGTATTTAAAAAATGGACCAAATCCACAGTTTTGGAGATATGGCAATGAAATTTTGTACCGCACTTTATGTGAAAGTAACACATTTACATATAAAATCCTTTGATTACATATATTCAACTTTTTAAATGAAATTTGAAGTTTTATTTTCTAAAAATATTGTATGTTCATTTTTCTCAGAAAGTATTAAAGGTATTTCTACAAAAATTTCTCTTTTTCTTCTCTTTAGATGTCTTAAGCTTCTCTCTTGAGATTTTTGGAATAGATCAAATTGGAGAATTTTCATAACTTTTTAAATTATAATTCCACGAGTACAATTTTAAATTCATGCAAAATTCCAAGCACTTTGTCCCATTTCTCAGCTTGCATTCAGAATTTCAAAATTTGCCCTTGTGACAATGTTTAATAGGTTTACAGAAATGTGTGCACAACATTTCAAAATTCTAGCATTCATAGCATCTGAGGAAAAGGTACATAAACTTTAAAAAACAAACTTTTCAGGAAACGCAATTTAAAGTTAAATCTAACTTTTTTCCTTATGTCACTTCTTTAGAAGGCATCACATTTGTCCTCTGGGTTGTCTTTCCCTTCAAAGCTTCTCTTCTGGTTTCTTGTTGTCTGTCTTCTTTCCTTTACCATATCTTCAACTGACTTTTCAGCTGCAGATACCCGCTGTAAATCTATTTTTCTTAGGGTGTTTTGAGTAAAATTTACTATCTTGAAGCCCATTCTTTCCAATGCCTTTATCTTCCCAACATTCCCATCATTAAATACACTAACTGCATCATAAGCTGCAATTCTGACAACTGTAGCAGATGCAAATGTGTTTTTAGGACATCGTTTCCATATGAGTGAATTTAGAGACTCATTTGGGTTTTGCCATGAACACAATTTTTATGAAGTGCAGGATCGGCCAAAGATGACTATAAAACCAAAGAGTATGTATCATGGCCTTCTAGATGCATCCTGCACATGTTTGGTTGAAAGTAATACACAGAATCGTTGTTCACTGAGCTGGTATTGAAGTGCTGCTTCAAAACGTGGGCATGGCAGGGAGGCCGCGTCACACTTTTAATTTTCGGGCACGTCAGATGCGATTTCAACATTGGAACTTTGGGAACTTATTGTTCATGAATTTTACTAACAAATAAAAAATCGAAAATTGACATTTTTGGTCGGTTTCATCAATGTCCCCCCCCCCCCCCCCCTTAAGAAACCAACTGTATATTGCATTTTCTAAAATAATTGAGAATGACGGCAAAATGAAATGGGGAGGAAATTTGGTGGTATTTCTTTGTTGCCTTTCATATACAAAGGCTGCATTTCAGCATATTTCAACCATTCTAGTACTGTTCCACTAATAAATGAATGATTACACGAATAAATTAATGTGTCTGTAACTCAGAAGCACACTCTACTTAGCTCTGTTGATAATTTATCATATCAACGAGATTTTCATGATTTTATGGTGCTTATTAGTGCTACTGGTGTGTGAGGATCATATTCTCGTTACTGGAGTTATGTATAATTACTGGTCGTAGATATTCCCTGGCAGCATCTACTGAAATTGACAACTCCATTTTCTTCAGTAACAGTTATAAAATGCTTGTTAAAATGTTTTGCAATGCTGTTCACAATCTAAAAACACTGAATTAGCATGGTATCATTACTGTTATGATGGGGTGATCTGCAGCAACAGGCCAGCAACAATTTCTTGTTTTATCTTCATTTTGGCAAGATGTAGACATTGGGGTAGTAGCCTATGCCAGTATTTGCAAACAAAAATAAAGTGTGAAATTTTGTTTCAGTGTGACTTAAGCATAAGCGATTATTTAGAAATAGATAAATATTATTCCTGAGATTAAGTTAATGAGTAATTGCAGAATATATTCCTATATTCTATCATAAATCCTGCTTCCTTCAGTTTCCTTGAAAGAACTGATGGGTAAAATGCCATAAATCTACAACGGAAACATATGACAGCGGCTGTTTGAGAGAGATGTTTAGAGTTTAGACTTTTAATGCTGTGTGTGTGTGTGTGTGTGTGTGTGTGTGTGTGTGTGTGTGTGTGTGTGTGTGTGTGTGTGTGTGTGTGTGTGTTCCATTCTTTTTGGTCTTCTTTTGCATGTGTAATTGTAGTAGGGATTGAGTGCAATGCAATTGAATTAGTTGAACAACTCTGGAGAGCGTGCGTGCGCACACGCAGTCAGTGTAAGTAGGCTTCCTATAAATCGTGTGTCCCAGTATATTATCAACCTTCCTCCAGATCCCCACATCAATAAAGGGATGACAGCCATTCTTTCCACCTCCACTATGAAGCAAATAATGGGATGGATTTGAATTAGTGTTCTAAAAAAATCATTGGCCGTTTATGTTTGCATGATGGTGCTATTATTTACAGGGACGTAATTCCATAAGTACCCAAAGGGGCTTTGATAGGTCTGTTCCTGTTTATAGTATCTACTGATAATCATTTGGATAATGTTGTAAGCACTGTAAGGCTATTTGTGGGCCGTATTATTGTCTGAGATCTGCTCAGAAAATTACGGAACATTCGTAATTTTGTGACATTGATGTGTTGCAGCGGAATGTGGTTGCCACACCTGCAGCTGGCTGTAGTTTCATTGCTGGATGCCTGTTAGTTGTTATCCAGTAGTGTATTGAGTAGAACGTTCACTCAGGAAGCTCTTCATCTACCAATGACACTTATGTCGGGAATGTCAACAAAATAGTGTGTGCCAATTAAGGCTGACTGTCATAGAGATTGCAGAAGAAATTAACATTTCAGTTGGATCATGTTGTGAAATCCTAACACATCATCTTGGAATTCATTGTGTTCTTGCATCATGATAATGTATTTGCACATTTGTCCCTGCTGTTGTGTGACTATTACATAAAAAATGAAATCACTGTGTTACCTCTTCCTTCTTACTGTCCAGACATGGTCCCTGTGGACTTTCTTTTATTTCCGAAGTTGAAAACTTTGTTGAAAGGAAGATAATGTGCATCAATAGACAAGGCAAAAGAAAATTTGCAGATGGCGCTTTGTGTGATCCGGCAAAAGGCATATCAAGACTGCTTCTGGAAGTGGAATCAGTGTTGGGAGCAGTGTATCAATTGTGGAGGAAAGTAGTTTGAATGATACCATGCATAATAAGGAAAAGGTAAGCATAGAAAAACTGGACAAAGTTCTGGAGGTTTTTTGAACAGGCCTCACATATGGAGGTTGGAATGCCAGAAGAAAGTAACCAAATGCAGGAAGACCTACAAAGAATTGACAATTGGTGCACCTGAATGTAATGTATTATGCATACATGGGCAAAGTAATCCACTAATTTTCAGTTACACTGTTGGTGACAGATCACTGGAAACATGAATACTGTGAGCTCCCCAAGAGTAATCCTCAGGAACAATCTAAAGTGGAAGGGTCGCATCAAATTGCATGAATGGCAGATACCAAGCTTAGATTCATTGTGGGAATGTCACCGAAATATAATTAATCCACAAAAGAAGTGGTTTACAAAAGACTTGATCAGATTCAGTCCGAGTGTTGCTAATAAGACTTCGATTCTTGTTATATTGGATTAAAAGGAGAGTTAGAGCAAATCCACAAAGAATGGCTCATTTTGTCTTGGGATGACTTTGTTGGTGTGAAAGCATTACGATGTTCAGCAGCTTCAACAGCACACACTGGAGGAGAGGTGTTTCACATCACAGAGAGGCTTACTGTTGAAAATCCAAGTGGATATGTTCCAGGAAGAGCATGCAGTTTTACTTCCTTCCACAAACTTCTTACAAAATAACCATAATCACAAAATCTGGGAAATTGAAGCATGTATGAAGGTTCGCTAACAATTGTTCTTTCCACAAGGCATTTGCAGATGGAACAGAGAAGAGGGGAAAGATAGTGATGCCAGAAGTACCCTCTACAACTTAGTAGAAGGTGGATCACGGAGTACAGAAGCACACTGCATTCGAGATGTCTCCCCACACCTCTGTGTTAAAACAGGATATGAACATTGGAATACTCATATAAAATGGTGCATCCAGCAGATCCGTACGTCACTATTGTGCTTTACAGAGATCTGTGTGACTTTGTGTCATTGTTGACATCTTGTGGAGCATCTCGGCAGCTAAGCTTCAATGGAAGGGACCCACCTCCTCTTCCTCAAAATCACCCTCTCCAAACCTTCAAGGAATTTCTGACTTCCAGCCTTGCCTCTCAATCCTTCTTAAAAAACCTTAATCCTACTCCCAACATCACCACTGCTGAAGCCCAAGCTATCCGTGATCTGAAGGCTGACCGATCCATCATCATTCTTCCGGCGGACAAGGGTTCCACGACCATGGTACTTGATTTTTGGGAGTATGTGGCTGAGGGACTGCGTCATCTTTCACACAACACCACATACAAAGTTTGCCAAGATAATCCCATTCCTGATGTGCAGGCGGAGCTTCAAGGAATCCTCAGAACCTTAGGCCCCCTACAAAACCTTTCACCTGACTCCATCAACCTCCTGACCCCACAGACACCCTGTACCCCTACCTTCTTCCTAAAATTCACAAACCCAACCATCCCGGCCGCCCCATTGTAACTGGTTACCAAGCCCCCACAGAATGTGTCTCTGCCTGCATAGATCAACACCTTCAACCCATTACATGCAGTCTCCCATCCTTCATCAAAGACACTAACCACTTTCTCGAACGCCTGGAATCCTTACCCAATCTGTTACCCCCGAAAACCATCCTTGTAACCATTGCAGCCACTTCCTTATACACAACTATCCCGCACGTCCAGGGCCTCGCTGTAATGTAGCACAGGACAGGTATACACTCGCACAAACACACTCGTCCATCCGCACATACAGACACAAGCAGACATTTGTAAAGGCAAAGAGTTGGGGCAGAGATGTCAGTCGAGGCAGAAGTACAGAGGCAAAGATGTTGTTGAAAGACAGGTGAGGTATGAGTGGTGGCAACTTGAAATTAGCGGAGGTTGAGTTCTGGCGGATAATGAGAAGAGAAGATATACTGAAGGGAAAGTTCCCATCTCCAGAGTTCTTACAGGTTGGTGTTAGTGGGAAGTATCCAGATAACCCGGACGGTGTAACAGTGTGCCAAGATGTGCTGTCCGTGCATCAAGGCATGTTTAGCCACAGGGTGATCCTCATTACCAACAAACACTGTCTGCCTGTGTCCATTCATGCGAATGGACAGTTTGTTGCTGGTCATTCCCACATAGAAAGCTTCGCAGTGTAGGCAGATCAGTTGGTAAATCACGTGGGTGCTTTCACACGTGGCTCTGCCTTTGATCGTGTACACCTTCCGGGTTACAGAACTGGAGTAGGTGGTGGTGGGAAGGTGCAAGAGACAGGTTTTACACCGGGGCGGTTAAAAGGGTAGGAGCCAGAGGGTAGGGAAGGTGGTTTGGGGATTTCATAGGGATGAACTAAGAGGTTACGAAGGTTAGGTGGACGGCGGAAAGACACTCTAGGTGGAGTGGGGGGATTTCGTGAAGGATGGATCTCATTTCAGGGCAGGATTTTTTCAGCATATCCAAAAAGCACTGTTTCTGCTGGTCTTGATGTAATTTTGTGATTCACTTTTGGTGTGATATTGCATATGATGACTACTTTGCAGTGGTCAGTCTGTTCTTTGATATTAATTTTGTTCTTTTCTTTATTCAGTATGGAATGGCAACAAGTTATGGAATTGATCTCCCTTAAGTGAGGTGAACAAGTGCTTTTAAGTCTTGAAGTAAAATGGGTTTTCTGGCAGATTGCTGCATTTTCAACCCCAGCAGCAGTGGCACTGAAAAGAAAGTAAAAAATTGCTAACATTTCGGCAACTTTCTCCCTAACTTGGTGCCACGTCAACTGATTTTTCAATAGTAAACACAATTATAGACATAAAATACTTTACAAATTAAGTGATTCGACAATGGAAAAGTGTTATGAACAATATATTGACACAGCAAATGAAATTGAGTATACCTCCATACAAGCTTGATCTAAGTAAGCAGAGTACTCAGTTTAAACCCACGGAGGGGAAATCACCATTGATGAACTATTTTATCTTTATGAAGCAATTCGCTGTTGATAGGGGCTTAAACCTGTGTGCGAGGTAGAGTAGAAAATACAAGCTTATGTGCAATTTTAAAAGAAAAAAAAAGTTACGTAAATAAATTTCTCATAAGTGTAGTTTCATCTTACAAATCAAACATGATGTCTGTATCATGGCAACAAATAAGATTCTGAAAAGGTGTTAGTCATTAGAATTATAAGTTATACACTCTGCAATGGAGTGTGCATTGTTTTGAAACTCCCTGGTAGATTGAAAATGCATGCTGGACTGGGATCCAAATGTGGAATCATGCTTTCTGTGGACAATGGACTTACCTAGATAGCCAGGTAGGCTCATAAACTATCCTCGTAGCTTCACATCTACCCCTAGCCATCTGCCAGTATATCCCTCTCACAGTCTGAAAAGCATAGGGACATGGAAGAGGCATGGTACATTCCTCTTCGTATTAACATAATGTTCTGCTGCTTTTGCTGCTACACAAGACATTTTACACAACTTCAGTTAGGAACACAGGTCTTCAGGTGCAGTTCTAAAGAAATCCTGTAACTTTTTGTATTATTTTTATGTAAGCAGGTAGGGAGCAGGGATGAAGAGGATATTCTACATGAGTCATCATTTTTGACTAGTGACATAGGAAACAGGTGACAAAAGTTGTAAACAAATGACTGCAACATGATGTAAGCCATTAACATTACATTACTGGTCAAAGCTGACGATTCGTATCAAATATTCCTCTTGGCCCGGGTACAGAACTGATTAGAATTAAAAGAATAACTAACACGAATCAAACTGTAATTGCATTATAGGCATATTATTATTTTTAACCAGATGTGGTAGTGTGTGTATTTTCTGGCCTACTTGTAAAAAATATTGACTGTAATTTATCTGTGCTGTATTACTGTACATCTTTGTACGAGCTATTCAGTGCTCATAAAAAGTACTTTGTTCCTAGTTTCATTTAAGAAACAAAACAGCAATCACTTCCATATTTTGATACATCAGTATTAATCATAAAGCAAAAATCCCATACATTTGCATACTGCCTTGTAGCAAAAACCCTGTTTTAATATCTTGAACAGTTTCTGAAATATTAAGCATGGCATAACTTGCTATGCTATAGTCTGAGCATCAGCACAACTTTAAGGATGACCAGCATTTCACCATTGTATACAATCCATTTGCTCAGTATTTCATTGCTGGATTGATAAGTATAGTTGCTTGTGGCAGCATAATTCACAGCAAATTTTCCAAAATATTTGCATTGACTTACTTTGAAATAAAGTACCATAAGAACTAACAATGAGACCAAATGGCAACCAGGTTTCAGCAATTTTTATAATTTTTAAGTTATGGTATATGAAGTTCAGAACTTGCACATTAATCAACAAAAGAAGTTCAACACAATTCTAAAAAATTCCCGAGAAAGTTAACTTTAAAATTTTCTGATCACTGTTTCTCTAAAGCAGGAAAATTCCCTGGCAATTACAGTTTTCAAATATAATTTCATAATTTTGTGTACAATGTGTAATTAGAAATAAGATGAAGTTCATCTCTCATAAAAATTAGTTGGCATATGTTTGGTGAATTTTATATTTAAATGATGTAAGCACTCGAAAATAAAGAGAATAACAACCAAAACAAGACTCAAATCAGCGATTATATCCTGAGCATTGCATTCCTTCGCCCTCTCTCCCACTGCTGCCTCCTCCCTCCCTTCCCTCCTCTTGCCTCCACCACACTTTTATATATTATGTGTCACAGAAATGTTCAGGGAGCATGCAACTTCGTTTAAAACGTTGCATCATATGTACTGAACCCTGCCACCAAATGAGAGAGAAGAGTGTTCTCCCACAGAGCCATATGGCCTGCTGAAAAAATTGTCTTGACTTTAGTGAAATAAACAACCTCAGAAAACTTCAAAACTGATTTTTTCCTGAAGAATTTTTGAGAATTGCATGGAACTGGTTAGGGAGACTGACAGTTGAGTTCTGAATGTTACGTAACATAAATAAAGGGTGTAGATAAAGTCTAGGAACACTTTCAATTATTTATTGCACTAGGACTAAGCATTGTACAGATGTCATACATATTGAATTTTGAAGAGAAGCTCTGAATTTTTTTTTTAACGAACATTTGATATGCAAACCATGAGTGACCCAGGAGATGTCAATACGGTAATAGAATTCTTGCCATACCCATCCCAGCATGGAATCGTCGGCTGTAGCAGTCAGTTCCTGTATTCTCTCCTGGAGCTCTGCTACATCACATAGTAGAGGTGGTACACACACCAGATCTTTGTGTCCCCATAGGAAAAAGTCATGCCGAGTGAGATCTGATGAATGAGGCGGCCATTTCATGAAACATCTGTCCTCTTCTGTAGCACGGCCGATCCATCAGTGCGGCAGCTCTGTGTTCAGGTACCCACGATCGTCACTATGAAAATGAGGTGGTGCCCCATCCTGCTGAAAGGTGAATGGACAGTCCTATTGCACTTGAGGCATCAGCCATTGCTGCAAGATGTCCAAGTAGGAATATTGTGACAGTGCTCTCAGCACAGAAGAATGGCCCGTACAGTTTTTGATGTGACAAGGCAAAAAAAAAAGTCTACCTTTTGGGAATCACTCTCAAATTTAGTGCATTTGTCTGGATGCTTTGTACCCCAGATTCAACAGTAATGTCTGTTCACTTTCCCATTAGTGTGAAAAGTGGCTTCGTCGCTAAAAATTTAAGCGATCAACAATGCCATCCCCATCATTCAGTTGTTGCAACTGCGAACAAAACTCAAAACTCTTCTTGTCATTGTCTTCGTCCAATTGAATGGTTTCATAGACAGCTTCCGTCACAGGACTTTCCATGCTGTCATTGGAGTCATTTTGGTTTCATGGGATGCATGATGAACTGGTTTCTTTGGACTCCTTATGAATGTCTCTTGTATGCGCTTCACATGCACTTCACTCACACTGGGATGCACGATTCTCTTTGTTGGGCACAAGCAACTAGTTGTTACGAATTTGTTGTGCCAGTGGTAAATGGCCTTCCTTATTGGTGGCTTCTTACCATAATTTATTCTAAACATCAGTTGAACAACTGTAGCACACTTGTTTTTGTCGAACTCAACACAGAAAGCTCATTCTACACTTGAACATGCCGTGTTTGTAACTAGCGCTGACTATCGGAAAATTACCAGACTACGCTGTGGCAATATACGTGAAAAAAAACCTTTAGGGTTTCTCTTCAAAATGCTGTTTGTGTGATGTGTGTACAGTGTTTGGTTCTTGTGCAATAAATAATTGAAAATGTTCCTGGGCTTTATGTACACCTTGTGTAAGAAATAATGGTAATCAGATTTCATATGGTTTCCTTGAAAGATAGATAACAAGGTTTACAGTGAGAGTTTTTTTTTCCACCACCAAATAGTTTCCATAAAATCACACGAGGAGAATGAACAGCAGTGAGGAATCTGTATTGAGAGACAACATGCAACTCATGATGGCAGCAGGTCGGTGGTCGTAGTATTATTTATCTTTTTTGTGGCGCTCGTAATAGTGAGGTCATTTCAGTGATGCAGCTTGGCTGCAATGGCCACCAGACCACATTGTGCATGCTCAAGCCTTTAGGCGGATAATAGCATTAAGATGTTAGTGCATCTATGACCACTTCATCTCATTTTGTATCATTGCAATGTATTTTCATAATGGTGTAAAGACCAGATAATGTTTCATTACCTTTGGGGTAAAAGCTTCTGAAAAAATAGTAAATACATAGTTATAATTCCTATTTCTTAGCATCTTTTAATTGTGTATGGTATTGCTGATGTACCAATATTTATCAGAATACTTTCAGGATAACAGCAGTAAGAAAGAAAGGAAGTTAAAATGTGTTATGAAACATAGTTTGGGATTTTTACTGCAGTGCTAGACAGTATGCCACTGTCTCATGAAAGAATAAACTGGAAGTTCTTACTACTACATATTTAATAACTTAAGAATTTGTTTTGTAGATAAGTGATCCTTACCGATGGCTTGAGGATCCAGATTCATCTGAAACAGCTAAATTTGTTGATGAACAAAATGCTGTTACAAGACCCTATCTTGATAGTTGCCCAGTGAGATCAGACATAAACTCAAGACTTACAGAACTATGGAACTATCCAAAGTACTCGTGCCCATATAGACATGGAGAGAGATATTTCTTCTATATGAATACTGGACTGCAGAATCAGAGGTAATGAACACTCATTTGGCTTGTTATAAATAGTTAGATATATAAATGCATTATAAGGTGTGTGGTTTTAAAGGGTACAATAATTATTATTTCTCCAGAAGAATTATAAAGTATAGTCATCACTCATTGTCACTTAATTATTGATTATGTTTTAAAACTTTTCTTACCTATTTTTTATAGTCTTTCGCCTTTATCTCAGTAAATATTGTCAAGGTTACATGGTTCTGCACAGAACAGATCATAACAGCTTTAGGTGTTAACCAGATTCTCCCTTGTGTCTCAACTCAGTATTCATTGTGGCTGAAGCGGTGGTGGAAAATTATTTTAAATGCAGAGGGGTTCAGAAAGAACTACATCCAGAATATGTTTATAATTGTTCTATTAATCACTTGAGTTTGATAGCATACATGTATCTTCCTGAAGAATCAATGACATTTTGAAAGTAACAATAACATTAATAAATTTAACACTAAAAATTCTTCATTGTCCACAGCTTAACCTTACTTACGCACAGAAAGGTACAAATTATGTTGCCATAAATAATACTTAAGGAATTCAAAGTGAATTAAAAGAGGTCCCGAAAAATTTTTATGTTCTTGTTAACTCCTTCTGCTCTGTAAATGAATTTGGATTAGATATATATGTGTGTCTCAGTAATGTTTACTAAATTTTATTTTAGATTGATATAAAATTGAAAAACAAAAATTGTCATTTCATATTTCACTGAGAAACTGTACGTTGAAAGTTCCTGGCAGATTAAGACTGTGCTGCACTGAGACTTGGACTTGGGACCTTTACCTTATACAGGCAATTGCTCTACCAACTGAGCTACCCGAAGGGGGAGGGGGAGAATGTATGTAAGAAAATCTTTATTATTAACAAGCACAGTATTGTTCGTATCGTGTGATCTGAATGTTACAGTTTATCTTCATTAACAAAGTAGTTGATAATTTAGCATGAACCTTATCTGCAGACAAAGTGAGGCTTCCATTGTGGCTATCATTTATACATGAAAGATTCCCTTATAAGGTGTTTGCATTTTAAAGCTCTCTCTCAATTAAATATAATTGTGAAGCACTGCAAACTCCTCAATTTGTTTCAGACAATCCACACTGACACCTAATGGTGATACAGTATTTTCCCCTTATTATATCCTATAACAAAAGTACCCTCAACATACCAACGTGATAAAGTCCACTGATAACGTTTTTTCATAAGTGCTTTCTACCATAGGATCTCATTAAATTTCCCAACATTCCAAATGCTTGATCATGTAAGGAAGTGCCATTTTTTTTTTTTTTTTTCTTACAAAGAACTTTGATTCGGTGCATCCAAAGATTTTTAGTGAATTATGGAAATTTTTGAGTCACTGTCAGTTCCCATAAGTGCCAGTCTCTACCCAGGTAAGACATTAGAGTAACATAGTGCCAACAGTACTAGAGGAAAATGTTTGAAGTATAAGGAACCTAAATGTTCTGGGTTTTGGATTCTAATACTTCATGATTGAGAACAGTGATACAGTGAGGAAACTTTGCATACTGGTAAAGTCTTGAAGATATTTCAGAATACATTTCTTCATCCGATGTTGGCATCATGTTGCCTTATGTCCTGCAAATAACTCCCCATACTTGATGTATTATACAATAGATAGTTAAGTTTCCAATTTCATATGAATAGTGTCGCACTTCCATTGAATATCTAGTTGCAAGATGTCCAATGAATAATATATATTACCATGCCCTCTTGACAGGTGCTTAGATACTGGCAGAGTAGAAAGATAATTTCATTTGGGTAATGAAGAAAGGCAATCTGGGTCAGTTGTGTACAAGAGCAGTTACATTCTCTTTAACATACAGCTGTTCCTAATGACTCTCATACCAGCTAAAGAAAGACACAGTAATTAGAATGCCGACATAGATGAAGCTGAGACAGTAGGAAGTATTAGTCTGGAGGCTAATAATGTGCTGGTGCCATAGAGATGCCAAATACTATGAATCAATCATAATTGAGTTTCCTCCTACATTCTTTTTTGATAAAGTGCTCAAAAGGATACATGAGAATCGTTCTTTACAATTTGCATTCTCAATGGTATTTCTTTTATTTCTTTTCACATTTTTTGTAAAATGTTGTACTCCACCTTTTCTGCCCCCTTGTGAAATTTTAATTACATAAAATACCTTATATGGTTTATGGCTTCATTCAACGTAAAGTGTAACCAGGTATGAAGTGGTATATCTCGTGCAGTTCCTTTTGCTAGTCATGTGATGGTGAGCTGCTGTGCTGCTGCTTGGTTTGTTGTGACGACAGGTTAGAGTCAAGCTCTGTATGTGTATGACATTAACAAGCATTTATTGTAAACAAATTAACACCGAATCCTCTTCTGGTCTCAGCCCCCCCCCCCCCCCTCCCCAGTTATTCCTGCCTTTCGTAAGAGGTGACTAAAAGGAGTCTCACACTTTTCAGCCCCAAGAGTTCGGGTCTCATTCTATGGTTTGATCTGCCACTTTCAAAATTCTTCGGAAGTGCGGGCCATATGGGGAAGGACACCTTACGTGGGTGCATGAGTGCCCTTAGATTCAATCTCCTAAATCTCTTGTTATGGCTTTGCATTTCCACTGTCTCCTGTCCTCTTTTGCCCCCATGACAATATTGAATATTGAATTTCTCTGCACCCAATATCCAGCACGGTAGCCAGTCTGTTATGGTGGGGCCGTCATGTACCCAGTTGGTGGTAGCTCCCTATCAACACAGGCATCGCACTGCTGATGCCGAAGCTGTAAACTCGCCATGCATACCAATGAGTAGATGCCTGTCTTCCTGGGGCATCAGGACTCCCAGCAATGGCAATCGTGCCAGTTGGCCTTTGATGTGGCTGAGTGGTGCCCGTGGAGAGAGCCCCTGGTTGGAGTGGGTGGCATCAGGGTGGATGGCCTGTAATGAGCAGACTGTCATCTCTTGCTGGTGACCGTACAGCACTGGCAGTCTCTAAGAAGGGCAAGATAGAATACAATGCCAATAGGTATGACCCTAAATTGTTTCTCTGCCTCCCTACACCATGGGAGGAACATAGAGGAGCTACAGAATGGAGAGCCATTTTCGTTGAACACCTTGAGGATAAGTTTGAAGAAGTGACTGCTGTCAAAGGTGTGAAACGGTGCAGTCTTAATTTAGACAGCATTCCCAGCCCAGTCTCGTGTGTTACTTGCCTGTGACAAGCTGGGTGATATTCCTGTTTCCGTCAGTTCCCATAAATGCTTAAACATGGTCCAGGAAATTATTTTCCTTCGTGACCACCTCTTGCAGTCTGATGACTAGCTCCATGGCAATTTAGAACAGTGGGGTGTACATTTCATCCAGCGCGTTTACAGGGGACACATAGACAACAGGGTTATTACTGGTGCCTTTATTTTGGCATTCAAGGGTGATTCATTGCCTGAAAAGGTCAAAGTGATGGTTTACCATCTTGACGTTAAACCGTACATATCTTCCCACTATGTAGTGCTTTAAGTGCTGGAAGTTCGTGCACATATTTTCCCACTGCACTTCCAGCGCCACATGTCAAGACTGTGGACGACCGCTGCACTCAGATACTCCGTGTGTGCCACCTCCCACTTGCATCAGCTGTGGAGAGCTCCACTCTCCCTTCCTGCCAGACTGCCCACTACTCCAAAAGAGCAGAAAATTATGGAGTACAAGACCCTGGACAGGTTGACTTACACAGAGGCTAAATTTGAAAGATTACACCCCATTCGGGTTGACGTCGACATACTCTCCCCTGCCGGAGAAGCAATGGCCTCCTCCGGTTCCCTTTGTGCAGACCCTCTCTTCCAAGGTATCCACTAATGTCATGGCAGACACTCGCCAGTGGCTCAAGGAGCCAAAAGCTGCTGGACAGAGCTTAATGGTCTTCCTCAGTGCCTGAAGCTGCTTTGGAGAAATCTTCCCAGCAAGCTCTTAAAGAGAAGCGAGAGGGCAAGCAAACTAAGAAGAAATTTGCTTAGAAACATGACCGTGCCGCAACACTACCACTCCCTATCAATTTTGCATCTGAGGAAGCAGCGGAGACCTTAGCATCCTCTGCATACCTGGATCTCACTGATGACTCATCCACCATAGAAATGGCTACAAATACTTAGTTGTATACAGCAGGTGACCTTAGGCATAACCTGCCTCCTTGTGCACTTCATGCCTTCCCAGCCTCATGATAATGTCATCCTCCAGTGGAATTGTGGTGGTTTTTCCTACCACCTGGCTGAGCTATGGCAGCTATACACCTGCTTTCTGCATTGCCTTCCAATAAACTTAATTCCCAGCAATGCGGACCCTGCCCTCTGTGGCTATAAGGGATATTACGGGAACTGTAGCAACTATAATAGTGTGTCAGGTGGAGTTTGTGTCTATGTCCTGAATTCAGTATGTAGTGAACCTGTGCCCCTTCAAACGCCTCTTGAAGCTGTGGCTGTCAGGATAAGGGCAGCACAGAAAAAACTGTCTGCAACGAATATCTTCCTCCAGATGGTGCAGTACCCCTGAAGGCATTGGCTGTAATGATTGATCAACTCTCTAAACCTTTCTTACTTTTGGGAGATTCTAATGCCCATAACCCCTTTTGGGGTGGCACAGTTCTTACTGGCTGAGGCAGACATGTTGAAAATTTACTGTCACAACTCGACTCTCTCTCTTAATTACTGGGGCTGCCACACATTTTAGTGTGCCACATGGCACATATTCAGCCATTGATCTCTGTTTGCAGTCCTGGCCTCCTCCCATCTATGTACTGGAGAGCACATGATGACCTGTGTGGTAGTGACCACTTCCCCATCTTCCTGTCACTGCCCAGCATCAGGCCCACGGACACCTGCACAGATGGGCTTTAAACAAGGCGGACTGGGAAACTTTCACCTCTGCTGTCACCATTGTATCTCACCCATGTGGTAACATCGATGTGGCGGTTGAGCAGGTAATTCCAACAATCATTTGTGTTGCGGAAAACTCGATCTCCCCCCCCCCCCCCCTCCACTGCATTTCACACTGCTCCACTAGTACTGGTGTTGCTGAGTGGTGCCTACAGGGAGCCATCCACAAGGTGCAGTCATGGGCTCTAGCCCACGGCTTTGTTCTTGTCCGCAAAGTTGTGTGTTATGCACTTCTGTCGGGGTCATACCATTCAACCAGAACTGAAACTTTACTGATGATCCCCTCACTGTAATGGAGACATGTCGATTTTTAGGACAAGTTTTCGATGTCTAATTGACTTGGCTTTCTCACCTTTGTCGGTTTAAGCGGAAGTGTCTGCAGCACCTCAATGACCTCTGCTGCCTGAGCAACGCCAACTGAGATGCAGATCGCTCTACTCTACTGCAGTTATACAGAGCTCTTGTCCAATCCCACCTTGACTATGGGAGTCTGGTTTATGGTTAGGCAGTGCACTGTGTTGTGTTTACTTCACCCAGTGCACCACTGTGGCATTCAACTTGTGATGGGAGCTTTAAGGACGAGTCTGGTGACCAGCATCCTTGAGGAGGCTGGAGTTCCTCCATTGCAGGTCAGGCGTCCACGACTGCTTGCTAGTTACATTGCACACATCCGTAGGTCTGCACATCCGAATTACCGTCTCCTTTTCCCACCCACAGCACTTCATCTCCCACATCAGCAGCCCAGGTCAGGGCTTAAAATTGCATTTTGCGTCAGATCCCATCTATCCGAACTGGAGTCCTTGCCTTTACCACCTATATTAGAGGTCCAATCATGTACACCTACATAGTGTACATCTAGGCCGCAGCTTCGCTTGGACTTTTCACTTGCCCCAAAGGACTCAGTTCACCCAATGGCTCTCGGCTGTCACTTCATCTCGATTCTTGACATGTTCCGTGGCCATGAAGTGATTTACGCCAGTGGCTCAATGGCTGATGGTCATGTCGGCTTCCCGTATGTCCATGGAGGTCATATTGAACAGCGTTCCTTGCCCGCTGGTTGCAGTGTTTTCACTGCAGAGCTGGTGGCTATATCTCGTGCTCTTGAGCACATCCGTTCATGCGCTAGGGAGTTGTTTCTTCTGTGTACTGTCTCCTTGAGCAGCCTACAAGCTATCAGCCACTGCTACCCTCATCATCCTTTGGTAGCGTCCATCCAGGATTCCATCTATGCCCTGGAACAATCCGATTGTTCAGTGGTGTTTGTGTGGACCCCAGGACATATCAGAGTCCCAGGCAACGAACTTGCCAACAGGCTGGCCAAACAGGCTACACGGAGGCTGGTAATGGAGATTGGCATTCCAGTAACTGACCTGTGTTCATTTTTACTTCGCTAAGTTTTTCGGCTTTGGGAGATTGAGTGGCATAGTCTCAGTACGCATAACAAACTACGTGCCATTAAGGAGACTGAATTTGTGGCAGTCCTCCATGTGGGCTTCTCACAGGGACTCTGTGGTTCTCTGCTGGCTCCACATTGGTCACACTTGGATGACCCATGGCTACCTCCTGTGCCGTGAAAACCCTCCTCAGTGTTGATGTGGTGCCCCGTTGACAGTGGCCCGTATTCTGGTGCACTGTCCCACTTCGACTGCCGTGCAATGAAATCTTCGGTTACCAGACTCGTTGCCGCTAATTTTATCTGACAATGTCTCATTGGCTGATTTAGTTTCAAATTTCATTTGATCTAAATTTTAATGCATGTCCTTTGGCCCTCTGTGTCCTCCACACTAGTGCTTTTAGGGTGGAGGTTTTAATGTGTTGCAGAGTGGCTGGCTTCTTTTTATTCTCATGGTCAGCCAGCCATAGTAATCTGTTTTGTTGTTTTAATCTCTTATACCTGTTTCTTGCATTTCTGTGGTTTTCTTCTCCTCTTCTTCTTGATTTAATTATTTCTTGCTCCTCCTTTGTTCTTGTGGTTTTTTCCTTTCTCTCCATTTTTTGTTGTCAGTCTTGGTTGTTTTATTCTCACTCTTTTGGCATTGTTTTATTCGGAACAAGGGACCGATGAGCTAGCTGCTTGGCCCATTCCCCCCTCTTTTAAATCAACCAATCCTCTTCTGTTGCATACGAAGTGTGTATCAAGGAAATATATTGGAAAGATTTTGAAATAAACAATGAAATAATTTCTGGTACTGCAAAATGTGTGATGACTGTACCATGACACTGTTCAGAAACCAAGAATTGCTGAAAAGCTTAGGGAGGAGCACTTGAAAGCATGGCCCTGTTCACTGCACCTTGCAAAACAGGCTCTGTATGTACCACTCTTTGGATATACTGAATTTGTTTCAGTTGTGTGTTCGTGCTGTAGTAATGTCTGATTTAGTGACTCGTCATACTGCACCTCTGAGCCTCACCTGCTGCTTGCACTACCCAGCACATACTAATTGGCTTTCTTAAAAGGTGGCATCTCTGGTACCACAAGTTTTCAAAATTATATGGAAATTCAAACACAGTGGCATTGATAACAAAGTTGTTAAAGTTCTAGAGAGGAATATAGAACAGATGCGTCTTCAGTTTTCCACATTACCAAAGAAAAAATGTGATGAAACAGATGAAGACAATTTATTTTGCTTATCTTTGGAGAGTGAAATAAAGTGAAATAAAGAGAATCCTTGTAAATATCTGGTTCACAGCTAAGATAAACATACGGTGTAACAGCACTGTGCAGTGACTCCGGCTGTCTATTAACCATGGATTATTTGCACAGAAGCAATTGGCTCACACAACAATATCCTGGTTTTGGCTAAACAGTGAATGAGTCGGATGTAGCACAAAGGAAGTTATCTTTCATTGCTCCCAGCAATTATTCCCAACTTCACTTTTTTCCCGGTTGTTTGGCATTGATAAAACTAAATAAATACTTAAAATAATTACGGGTTTTTCTTTTGGTGAAATGAAATGCAATGCAATATGTGATCTTATTATGATCTACTTCATCATAATCGTGACTGAGAACAAGCAAGTTGTGAATTATGGAATTTAGATTATTTGTCTTTCAGTTGTGGACACAACATAATTAAATTTGGATGAACCCAATGTGCGAGTTTCTGCTTTCTTAAAATACTGTCACAATATTATAACTTCTCTCATGTCCACTTGGTCCCCCACTGAAAGTGAGTGCAAGAGTGTGACTATAGAGGCTAATGCACTATGCACTCTACCATTCCTCAAGTGATCTGTTTTGAAACTCAATTGAGCTTTAGCTTGCATTAATGCATGTTCCATTGGAACCTAACCTTAGGGAAATATTTTTTCAGTGTGTCTGTAATACAGGAAAAACAGTCATTTGCACAATTTGTTTCTTCACGAGACCTTATTTTCACCCTCTTTGAAATCTCCAATTGTGGAAATAGTCTCATTTCTATCTTCATTCCGTACTCATAAACACTATTTTACTTCCTAAATATTTCCTTTATAAATAAGGATAAGCTGAAAACTAACATGCCAATTGTATGAAAAAGTACATGGTGTCACACAAAAGGTGCTTTGGGGGGGCCAGAGGATCACATGGCACGGCTGTAGGCTGCCGCTGTGTCAGACTCTTGACACTAATCTGCTGGTAGTCAGCTGTGAACGCACACTTCTCCTGAGTTAATCATGAGCAGTGTTGCCATCTGATTTACTTAATCTTACCTTTACTGGCAGTAGGTGCTCAAAATGATGTCCCTCTGTGGTAAGAGCAGCCTGACCTCTCCTGAACACGTTAGCAAATACTCAGTGAATTTTGGGTGCCGAACTCTAGGAAATGACTAGCGGAACTGTCTTCCAATTTTCCAAGCATTTCGGGATTGGTTGCATACACCTCATCTTTTAAAATTCCCTAAAGGTAGAAATCTCACTGATTTAGAGCCGGAGAACAAGGAGATCAGTCAACTATCCTATCATCAAAAACACTTTGTATTGCTGTAATAGAATTATTGGCAAGGTGTGGTCTTCCGTGGTCCTGCATGAAATAACACTAAACCTTTTCGTTAGGTGTTCTAAAAAAAAAAATGCAGCATATTGTTAACATACGTGTCAGAGATTGTACTGTTTCATGGGAAAAGATTGGTCCAATAATTTGTGTTGCACTAATTGCATACCACACTCCTAATTTCACATTGTGCAGAGGTCGTTGATTAATTCATGAGGATTTTTGGAGCTACAATGTCGAGTGTTCTGAGCATTTATGTACCCTGACAATTCTAGCCTTTATTTGTGTAACACAGATCCAGTCTCTTGAAATTTCTTCACTAACCTGTGTATTGTCAAATCATTGGGAACACAGTGGGAAATTTTTGTATGAATTAAGGCCGACATTCTACATAAGATTTCTGTTTCTGCCTAGTTTAACCCAAAAAAAAAAAAAACTAGTCGAACCTTCATGTATACACTAACTAATAGAAATTCGACAGGAAATAAGAAATAAAGCACCAGAATACTGTCACACAGTACAAAAGGAATGTGCATGGTGTTCTGCCTGAGGACTGGGCCCGACAACATATGGGCAGGGTAATTCCTGAACTCAGTGCAATTGCAATAACACCATCTAGCAACTATATTTGAAGTGATTAAACAAGACAAGAAAACTCAAAATATGACACTAGTACATTCAGTCCCACAGCCTAGAGCACATCTAAAGTGTTAGTGTCTGAGAACTATGTATAGCAACAACCAGCAGATGCAGCTGCAACAGCTGGAAAACACATTGCACAATCCCTTTGCACAATGTTTTGTGAGACATTCCATACTTTTCTTGCCAGTGGATCATCTTTCAATTATCTGCCTATACTTCCTATACATACACACATTATATTTGACAATTGGCAGTGGCTTTTAGGTGATTTGTTGACATGTATTTCAGTTGCATCATAATATTAAGACACTTTGTGAAGAAAAAAAAAAATAGTAGTCTGTCTTCTGTTCATCCTCGATTTGATCATCACACACAGTGAATACTGAGCAACAGTATTTGCTTTTCTCAGTTTTGTGAATGTAACTCCTGTTTGGATCTCAGTTGTATTTTATTTTGGTGTCTGAGTGCAATGTTTTTCTGGATTCAAAAGTGTTTTAACTAATTAAATCATGTTGTAGTCATTATGGACAACAGACAAATTCTCCTCCAAAAAAAAATATACCTCCATATCATTGTGCAGTCTCATGTATACCGTTTACTTACCCTTAAAATTATATTGTTCATCTTATGAATTTCCATGCCATACTTATGTCTTTTATTTCACATAGGTCAGAGGTGGTCAAAACAGTTTGTAAGCAGTATGCAGCTATTGCAGCAATTTAGTGTTGACTCGGTAATGCTGTACACACGCAAGCCTCTTCTCTCCTTGGTAACACAATACACAAAACTTGGTAGCCAGCCAGTCACTCTTGTAATGACTAATGTGATTCTTACTATGTCCAAAACATTGTCAAAGTAAAATTGTGAATATTCCCAATATTAGCTAGCATGCGTAAGTAACATTGCTGTTAAGAGAACAGTGTGTTTATAAAGAGGAAAGTGTTTCCATTTATTTATTGATTCATTCATACAGTCAAACAATGCACAATGAAAAATAAATAGCTCAAATATACGTACATAAATATTTCTTTTTTACAATTAGGCATCTGTGGCCTTGCTGAAGGAGCAATTTGACTGTAAGGATTTAGAACAACCACAGACTTCATTATTCAGTTGGTACCTGTTGTGCAATTTTATCTTGCTGATACATAAATTACACAAGATAACTTATTATATCAAACATAGTTTGCACTGTATCGTAACTTCAGGCTGCTATACCCACTGCACTGTTACAGAAACAGACTAAAAACCATTTTTGTAGAAAGAAATAGTAAATCAATGTGACTTATGTCAGATGACATTGTTGCATTTGAGAGCCTGTAATCTGAGACTTCATGACACTAACCACAGTGAATTCAACGAAGACATTCCTGTTGTTCCCCATGTATAGGGGGCATTCAAATGAAACCTGGTCACTAGTGTAAAGTAACAGTAATGGTTTTATTAACTCAGAAATGTAGTTATGCACAGTACACATACTCAAAAATAGTTGCCAAAACTGTGGGCACATTTATCTCATTGCAGTACTAGCTGGTCAATTCCATCCTTGAAGAAACTAGTAGGCTGCTGTCGGACCCAGGCCTGGACCCAGTCTCACACTTTGTCGTTCATTGCGAATCGATGTCCGTGAATAGTTTTACAGGTCCAGATATGTGAAAGTCAAATGTTGAAAGGTTGGGACTGTATAGTGGATGTTCGAGCAGTTTCCCACCGAAACTGCTGCAATGTCATATTCACCTTATAGGCCATGCAGGATGATAACTCCATTGGACAGTATTCTTCTACTTTATCTAGTCAATAAATGACAGCATCATCTGCAAACAACCTTGTCTCCTAAATTGTTTGTATAGATAAGAAGCAGCAAAAGATGTATAAACACTACCTTGGGAATGCTGGAAATCGCTTCTGTTCTACATGGTGGCTTTCCATCAGTTACTACGAACTGCGACCTTCCTGACAGGAAATCACGAATCCACTTGAATAACTGAGTTGATATTCCATAAGCGCACAATTTCACTAAAAGCTACTTGTTTGGTACAATGTCAAAAGTACTTCTGGAAATCTAGAAGTACAGAATCAATTTGAAATCCCTTGTCTGTAACACTCAACACTTCATGTGAGTTAAGAGCTGGTTGCGAGTAACAAGAACGATGTTTTTTTAAATCCATGTTGACTGTGTGTCAGTAGACCATTGTCCTTAAGGGTATTCATAATGTTCGAACACAATATATGTTCCAGAGTCCTGTTGCATATATGTGTTAATGATATGGTCCTGTAGTTTAGTGGAGTACCCCTACCACCTTTCTTGAATATTGGTATGACCTGTGCAACTTTCCAGTCTTTGAGTACAGATCTTTCATAGAGCGAACGGTTGTTTATGATTCTTACAAATGGAACTATTCTACCAGCATACTCTGAAAGAAAAGTAACTGCTGTACTGCTGTTAGTGATTGAAGTTGCTTCACTACTCAGAGGATATCTATTTCTACATTATTTATGTTTCTTGATTAGAGTTATGGAATATTTACTTTGTATTGGTGAAGGAATTTTGGAAGGCTGTGTTTCGTAACTCTGCTGTAGCAGCTCTGTTGTTGACAGTATTTAGATTGCTATTATGCAGAGAAGGCATGGTTGTCTTCACGTTGGCATACTTCATATACAACTAGAATCTCTTCGGATTTTCTGACTGCTTTTGTGATAGTTCCGTTGTGGAAGCTGTTGTAAGCATCTCACATTGAAGAGATTTTGTCCAATTAAATTTGGCATGTTTTTTCATTGTTTCTGCATCAATACTCTGACCTGTTTTGTGTACCAAGGAGGACGAGTTCCATTGCTTGTTAATTTATTTGGTATAAATCTCTCAATTGCTGCCGACACTATTTCTTTCTTTCAATTCGAACCACAACTGGTCTAAACTTTCATTGTTAATCTACTGCTAACAACAACAAACATGCTTCTAATAACTGTGTTTAGCCTATGCTTCAGGAACACAGTTAGGGAACTTTGCGAAAATTTTGGCTGACCTTATCTCTGGCCTTTGCCAGCTTTCAGTGCCTATAACAATTTGCACATCAGTGTTTTCTGTCAGTGCTTGGAGTTTTGGTACTTTCCTGACACAGCTATGACAATTTACAACTTTTACGCCAATGGTTCCTGTATCCACATTCTTTGTGTGTTCAGATTGCACTCTTTGAGTGCACAAATGAAATTATACAATTTACTCCTGCTTAGGAAATAATAAGTCACTTTCTATTTTTGAAATGGTCATCAAAGGCTGTACCTCATATATTCAGTCATCTGATTTTGGTTCCCTCAATTCTGGCTGAAAAATTAAGATGCTTTTATATCTTTGTTTGCTCATACTCCTTACTTTTTGTACACATTCAGACAATATATCTATTCTCAGTTGGTCCTGTAGTCAACTGAGTCTTATGTTAAACAATGGAAACTCCAGGCAGAAATATAACAATGCAGGAAAAGATATATTGATGCTTACTGTAAAGATGACACGCCAAGTTGCAGACAGGAACAATAAAAACTAGAATTATGGCCCAAGCTGCAGGAGTTCGCAGTTATGTGTGCGAGGTGTGCTTGCTTGTGTGAATGAGTGGTGTGTGTGTGTGCTTTTCTTTTTCCAATGAAGGATGAGGTTTAAAACTTGTCTTTTAATTGTGCTTCTCTGCAACTTAATGTCATCCTACAGTAAGAAACAATCTATCATTTCATATGTGATTGATTTTATGAGTAATGAAATGCACAAGACACAAGCAGTTGTAGCTCTTCAAAAATATAGTCTCTGCAAAGCCATTAATTTCACTGAAGCCGAACTGAAGGATTATCTGTAAGCATAGCCTAAAAAAAATCCAGATGTTTGTCAGTAATGTGAAAATGCAAATGATCTCTACTTTGTAAATGGCTTACATTGCATATTGTGGTTTCTTATTCTAGATATTACTTGATGATTATCAGACCCCACACTGGAAAAAATGAATCAATTTTATCATAGTTATTGGCCATGTATTCTGATTTTGCAGTGTTATGAAGCAGGTTTGTAAGTTTCTCTTCCATACTGGCATGTCACCTTTAATTAGTATAAACAGACTGAATAATATAGATACATACTTGTTGGTCATTGTAGTGCTCATTTTTATGAGAATCAGCTACAATGAATATGTTAATTGAAACAACTGAGCGATTATAACTTTCATAATGAAGCTTTTGCCATGTGCTCTCTCCATTACATGAATCCCAGAATGTCCAATTAGGTAAGAACTTTCTTTGGTTTCAGTGTACTGTATGTTCAAGATTCATTACACGCAGAACCTAGAGTGTTTTTAGACCCCAACACATTGTCAGAAGATGGAACAGTTGCGCTATCTCGAACACGATTTTCTGAAGATGGAGAAACATTAGCATATGGACTTAGTAGGAGTGGTTCTGACTGGATTACAATACATTTCAAAGATGTCAAAAGTGGTAAGATAATATACAATAGGACTTTAAATTTATTCTCTCTCTCTCTCTCTCTCTCTCTCTCTCTCTCTCTCGTGTGTGTGTGTGTGTGTGTGTGTGTGTGTGTGTGTGTGTGTGTGTGTCATGCTCACCTCCCCCCTTCCCCCTCAAGGAAAAAGCAGAAAATTGAGGCTGGAATGACATTTAAATTGACATAAACATTATTTTTTAAAAATATTTATTTATGTGTGTGAGTCTTCCTAAATTTGCCCACAAAATTTTATTTATTTGTCCAATATTTTCAGTTCTTTTATTCATTTTTTGAAGTTAGTGAAATACTAGATTTCCATTCCATGAACACCGAATACTACTCCCAAGTCTCAGCACTTTGGTTCATTATTTGTTTCAACCTTAAAAATCAACAGTGCTGTCAAGCAGTAGCAGTGTTAGCACTATTGTAAAAACAGGTGTTTAATTTGTTGTGCAGCGTTTACTGTTCTTTGCTAATATATTTGTTAGACTTGATTGTCTCTTGTAGAAATGTATACTGTTTTTGAGTATCTATCCACTTGTACCTGCAGTTAAATTCCAACCACATTTTGATCCAGATGAACTGCAATTTACATTTGGTAAATCCTCGTAAAAAGTAAGATATATGGGATGCATTCCCATAGTTGAAAACACAGCAAAGTTGGCTGCCTGCTCACTGCTGCCTTCCACCTGTTCATCCTATTACTTGGCCAAGCTGCTGTATATGCTCTCTGTACCACCATTTTGAAATTGTCAAATTAAACTTGCATTTGACCTCAACCACCAAAGCTTCATCTGTGAATGTTAGATGACTCTATATTTACCAACACAGATTTGGGGAAAAACTTCATCTCATAATCGGATAAAATATTGTATGTCTATAGAAAATGAAAATACAATGAACACTTTTATGTAGTCACAATGCGGAATAATTCCATTTGCATGAATTCATTTGTTTCATGTTCTTGCTAACTTGCTAAGTAAATTCCGATATACCAACCATCATAATGCTTTTTGATATGAAATCTTTGTCATTTTGCTTCTGTTGTGACAGGAAATTGTTGTTAATGACCAGCAAAAATTTTAAATGTTTGCAACAATCGTATTGCGCAAAAGGTCTTCTTGACACAGAACTTAACAACTGGTCCATGCTGAAAGGAGGTTACACAGGTGTTGTTAAAGACCTTACTTGGAATAAGAAATTGCTATTAAAGAATGACTAATCTAAGTATTACACTTACTGTATCCAAGTTTGACCTTTGGCTGTAACTGTCAGTGAAGAGGACATATGAAAAGAGAATCCAAGAGCCAAGGCATATTTTGTTTTAACCATGATTGGTAACACACAACATAGGTGGAAAAATAATAAACAAGCAAAAAAATGAGATTCTTTGTAAATAATTCAGCAGTAAAGGAGACTGCTCATCTAATAGTAGAAGCAGCGAGTTAACAGGTGGTGACCTTATTGAAGATGTCATACAGAGATGGGGATTAGTGATCATGATATCATAGTGACTATGGTCACTAAAGTTAATAAATCAGTCAAGAAGGCAAGGAGAGTGTTTCTGCTAGAAAGAGCATCTCACTTAAGAATTAGACATCATTTAGTTTCAATATCAAGGGCATACAGGAATTATGGGTAAAGTTTAAACAGATTGTAAATTGTGCTCTGGAGAAGTACGTGTCTAGTAAGTGGATTAAAGATGGGAAAGATTCACTGTGACTGTAACAACAAAATTAAGAAAATGCTGAAGGAAGCAAAAGCTGTTGCACACTCAGTTCAAAATAGAATGTGCAAATGACATGCAAAGGTTAATAAGCATGGTTTCAGAAAAAATTCTCATTTGAATCTCAGCTTGCTTTTTTCACAAAAGATAAACTGTGAATTATGGGTGAAGAGTAATGGGCTGGATTCCATATTTTCAGGTTTCCAATAAAAATTCAAAATCGGCCCAGATGCAGACTGTTAATGAAGGTACCCAGGTATGCAATTTGCTCTAAGACTTCTTAAGTGATATAGCACAGTATGTAACCTTCAATGGTGAGTGTTTGTCACAGACAAGAGTATATTTTCAAATGAATGAGATATGAAGTTTTTGTTGGAAACTGTCTGAAGTGATCAAAGTAAAACGTCATTCAGAAGACTAAAATAAATGGATTTTGTGTGGTTATTTACCACTCTCATTTGGAAGTTTGAACACCTTGAAAGATCCGAACCAAAGTGAATTAAATTGATGTGAATGTGCCACATCCATAGAAGACAACAGAAAGAAAGTGCAAAAGATGGATAGTGTTGTAGGTCCCTCAGCTAAAATAGCATACTTGTTTATGCATAAAAAGCTTGAAATTAGTAAAGTGGTGTACCTACCAGCTGCTTCCCATACTAATTTTGACAACAGACCTATCCCAAATATCACATCCTCTGACAAGATGTAGATAAAAGTTAAAGGATTTTACCATGTGTCAAACTGGTATCAATTGTAACATTCCCCGTGTTCAAATAGCAGTTTAAACAGTGGACAAATTGTGAGGAAGGAGTGCCATGGTTTTTTTTTTTTTTGGATTCATGGGGGGCTATAACACACATTAATGAAGGAATGTAGTGTCTGAAATAACTAATTGAAAAAAACAGAGATTACGTCACTAGAATGTGCTCTTATGTGAAGATAGTGGTTCATCTTATGGAGCATATTTTACAATAGAGGAATTGCATCTGTTAAGCTCCATGGTAGTTCCCTCTCCACGCTGTGGCTTTGATTTAGCCTCTAATGTCTTTGTCCTATTCACTAACTTTGCCTTGGTCGGGAAAATAGTGAAAAAGTGAGGAAGTGTGTGCCTTTATGATGCAGTGTTTCCAAGGTTTGGCCGTAATTTGTAATGAAAAAGTAATATTATCTGTGATAAAAGCATATGCCTGCCTCTAGAGAGACTATGCAGAGAAAAATAAAAATATTTTTTAAAAATGTTTCTCTATTAACAGACTTTTAAAAATCCCCTTGTAGGATGGTGTGAAGCTTACTTGTTGGGGCGTAATGTGGATTGTATGGACATTGAAAGAAGCATAACAGAGATCTGAATTCATTTATGACTTGGTAATTAGAGAGTGAGCTATTGGAAGTAAACCAAAGAAAGGAAAGAGATGCTAGATCAGGGTTGCCACAGGTTCTGGAAATCAGGGAATTTCAAACATGCCATGGAAATTAGGGAAGTATCAGGAAAAATTTGAAAAAAAAGGAATATCTCATTTTTGTCTCAGTAGATAAAATAGGTTGTTCACTGAGATGTTGTGCATCATTGCTGACTGGGTGCTGCTGAGTACATGCACTGCTTCCCTACTCCCTCTTTACTACTGCTTCTCCCCTCCTACCATTCCCCTCAGCTTGCAGTTTGTGCTGCCACCACTTCTTGCCACTAGCCTAGCAGCTGCCAACGAGAGGCAGGGAGGCATGAGGAGTTGTTTGTTTGGATCTGATTCTGAGACTGGAGATGTAGTGGCCAGAGACGTCAGTCATGTGTGCAAGAGTTGTGTGTGAGTGAATGTGTGTGCTTCCATTTTCTGACAAAAGCTACGGCTGGAAATTTAGTTGTTAGAGTGTGATTGTCTTTTCTACATGCCTGTCTACGGCTCGGCAATAACCTTTATGCTGAATTGCTACCTACCCTCATTATTATTGATTCTCAGAGTATTTGAACAAGCTATCTGTTGCTTGGATTGATCATCGTTGTGATGCTGTATGTGGCTTGTGAATAGCTGGCCACGCGAGTGGATTTCTGCAATGGTCCAAACCCACTGGCTGTTTCTGCGGGTATCTGTAATGGATTGGGCCTGCTGAAACTAAAGCTATTTGGTTCCCACTAATGTGCCGGTCGTGCCTATCAGATCTGGACTCGCCATTCTGCTGGTAGGCTGGGTCAGTTTGTGTGTGGTGTAATGCACCAAATTCTCATGGTTTATCCATGGACTCAGGACAGTGGTGCTCCTCAGCAGGCTAGAGGCCATGGGTGATGGATTTAAGGAATTGCAACTGTCTCATTGCCAGTATGTTGTACAGTGTGGTGTTTCATAGTCATTTTATTTGTTCCAGTACATTTTGGCATATAAAAGGTAATTTGTGCACTAGAAAGTGTGAACAATAAGAAGAAAATTGTCAGTCTCTGGCAGTTTGTATGCTATATACTTGTCTATTTCTTGAAATGTGTTTCGTTATATTGGAATAAAACATAATCAGTAGTCTTGATGCTTTCTCCATCTAAAAACCATTAGTTACAAAAGATGTTGATGTTAGTACTTAAGATTTTTGCTCACTTTAGGAAATGCCACCTGCTTGCAAGTTGTTTTATATATAATTCCTCATTCGCACTGTTGTTTCTTGTACTGTAGCTGCAAAGACAGATTGTCAACTTACAACTTAAATTACCCTTGATCTCAAAATTTGTCTGTGAAAAATAAGACTTGTCTGGAAATCAGGAAATATCAGGGACTTTCACTTCGGGAAATTTGTGGCAACCCTGTACTTCCATAATTTTGGTTTTATTGTTACATAAATATGAAGGAAAGATGTGCTAATGTTTTACTGTAATGAAGCATTTCATATATGGTTGAGCAAGCACCCATGCCTAATATTGTAAGCATATTTTCATGTCCTTAGAAGTCTGATAAATACTGTCAAGAACTTACAAAATTGCATATGTAACATCTGTTGATGCAGTTAGTTAACTGATTTAATCAGTTGTAACACTCTTTTTCTAATTTATATTATACTTGACTGAATTTTCTTTTAGAAGTATGTGTTTTTGCCAGAGGGTTTTATGTAAAGTGACATGTCTGCAATGTATTTCCAGGCAATGAATACCCTGAAGTGTTAGAGAAAGTTAAGTTCTCACCAATGACTTGGACTCATGATAACAAAGGAATATTTTATGGTGTACGTATAATTTTCTGTATGTAGTTAGTTAGGTTTTGTTGTTATTTGTTGTCATCCTAGATTAATGTGTTTATTTCATTCATTTCAATGTTGTTATGAATTAAGTATAAATTAAGATTTCTATTTAGCGATATCCGGACCAAGAGGGAAAAACTGATGGTTCAGAAACAGTTAGCAACCAACATCAGAAGCTCTATTACCACCTCATTGGAACTCCTCAGTCAGAAGATGTGCTTGTAGTAGAATTTCCTGATGAACCATTGTGGAGAATGTGAGTTGCATTAGCCTTTACATCTGTCCTATATTAGAGTAAGCACTCATAGCAACATACATTTGATAAATGCATTTTATACTCAGTCGATCAAAAAGTGAAAAGTTTGAGCTGAATCTAAGCTTGGAAAGCTCGCTTCTGTATGGATGAGGAGGAGGGTGAAATGTAGGAAAGTGAAATGCAATGCAAAATAAAATACATGCACATGAAGAGTTGGACATTGACATAACAAATATAACTAACAGTTTTCCGTGTTGTTGTTACAAATAATCTTTTCAGGTATTATTACAAGCAGTAAATTCAGCTTTTCTGTACACTATTTCAAATTCCATTTCTCCTGTCTTTGTAATGTTCTGTGAGCACATGTAAGGCCATTGGTAACAATAGGTGACAAAGACTATCAGTCACAGAAGTGGTGAGCAGTAAAGTGGAAATATAAATCTCTCTGGACACCAAGTAGTACAGTTTGCCACAGGCAATCAATTTCAGAACTGCCAATGAAGTATTGCAACAGGAACCTATCTGTGATCAGTGAGAACAAGATGGAATAATGAGTAGTAAACCAAAAATATGTAAAAATGAATTGTGGTATGGACTTACACAGGGCAGTAGAGCAGTAAGTGATGTCAGATGAAGTGAAAAAGGATTGTAGATGAGTTTTGCTTTGTTCATTCTTCATTGCTGATGATAAATATTTCAGTGAAATCGCTGAGCTTAACTGATGATAATCAACTTCACATGATCACTAGGCTACAGTGTGGTTAGGAAGTGTGTGCTTAGTGAAGATGAATTCTCAATATTGACGGTAGGCATATTTAAGAAGCGAAAAAGCTATTCCTGTGTTTCAGAAATAATAGTTCGTACTTTGGGGAGGGAGGGGATGTGTTTTTGCAAGAAGGGGCAATACCACATATTCCAGGTTGTGAGGGACCAGACTATCATGATGATATTTGAGATCTGATGAAGATGAAGGGGAACTATAAGAGATTTGAATACTCACTCATCCCATTGCCTTCGCTCTCTCCTTGCCCTTTCCCATTTACGTGTCCCCCCCCCCCCCCCTTCATTTCTCATCTCAATCCTCTCCTCCTACCCCACAAAAACCTCTCCACAATCCTATCCTGTCCGGCCCTGCAGCCATCGCCATTCCTAACCCTGTCTGCCCTCCTAACACCCTTCCTTCAACTTCCCCTGTACCTACTCTTGCACTTGGACTCAGTCCTGCCCATTTACCCACTCCTACCCCTTTAACCATTTGCGTGCTCTGCTCCCCAGGAACCACATCCAGGGAAATTATTTTGGATTGCTTCTCAAGATTTCCAAAGTGATGTGCAGTTTCTGAGAGTGTGTTTGCTGTGCATGCAAATGTCTCAAGGTTTAGCCGTTGATAGCTTATTTGCTGATGCTTGGTATTGTCAGTGGTATATAAAGATGTGATTGCTGCAATCGGATTGAAATCCTGTATTGGTTTTCTATAGCAGTGGTTGAACTATTTGTATAGTGAATTAAATAGTGCAATGAAATCTGCTCAAAGTTAGATACTGTGCATTACATTTCTGGAAGTGGAAGTGTGGTTGAGCTGTTCCCTAGCTGTCACGTGGCTTGATATCACCTGCGCTGGTGGTTGGCGAGAGCCAAATCTGAGAGAGAATCGATTTAGCAGACTGTTTTTTGTATTAAATTGTTATAATCTTGTTGATTGTTTATTTGCTGAACAAGTGTGAATTTAGTTACGCTGTCACCTTGTGGGGGTCTGTATTTGCCTTCAGTATTTTTGTGGTGTTTGCTATTAATTGTGTATGGGATACAAGGCTGTATATTTATTAAAGTTGTTGCTATGTGTTATGTACAAGGTGCACATTTTATGGATGGTAACCATCTTACAAACATTTAAAACACACATTCCTGTTGCCCTACTGACAAAATAATTCAAAGAAGATAGAAACAAAAGAAGGGGTTACAAATAAATGTACAAAATGAAGAATATACATAATCAATGCAACAACATGGACAAAATTAAAAATGATCAAAAGCACATGCACAAAAATTCCAAACTAATGGAAAAATAAGAGTAAATGCAAGAGATAATTTGATGATTAAAATGGCATGACAAAAGGTTAGAAATTTTTAAAATAATTATATTTAAATCAGTTAATTGAATAAAAATAATCACCAGTCAGTTCGAAAAGTATTTAAAAATAGAAAATTTTGAAGCCCTGAAAGGGATTCGAACCCACAAATTTCTGCATGACAGGCTTGTACACTAACCACTATATGCTACAGTGCCACTAGATGCACAGCTGTCAATATTAAGGCTCTAGGACTTCACTCAAAATTGTAGTTTTTTCTTTTTTTCAATTACTTGGAAATGAGGGCCTACCATGATAAATGGGTGCAGGGTGAGAGACCAGGGACCTTAACCTGCATCACTGTATAGATAGTTTCAAAAAGTTTATCACACCTTTGTGGATGCTTTGCCAGTAAGATAATACTCAGCTATCATCCCTGGTACAGTAATTGGCACCAGCCGTAGTGTAAGCCCCCAAAATTTTCAGTTTACAGTGGAGATTTAACTCCTTTATAATGAAATGAGCACTAACCAGATCAAAACTGACATTGTGATACAAGCATATGTTGGTATCCTTTGTAGTAATCAGTACTCTAGGCTACTTTACCACTGAAGGGCTTACAATGATTTTTGCTGTATGATTGTCATTTGAGAGCTCAGGACAGTGGATAAGCTCAACACAGACATGTTCATTGTTCCTTGGATACAATGCAAGAGAACAACTCAAAACATGCACCTGTGTGTACAGTTAACAGAACTGCCTGGTGCAAGCAGTGTGGACGTCATTCCTTTGAACCAATAAATACACCACAACAGTGTGAAAGTCAAACTGGTCAACATGTGGTGACAGCTTGAATAAATGTACAGCCATGTGTCCTGTGCACAGTTGTTACTAAACACCTTGCAAATAGTGAAGACAATTATAGACCAGCACAAAACAATGTAATTAAATACACACACACACACTACGTGATCAAAAGTATCCAAACACCTGGCTGAAAATGACTTAAAAGTTTGTGGCACCCTCAGTTGGTAATGCTGGAATTCAATATGGTGTTGGCCCACCCTTGGCCATTTTTGTACCATCACTGCTGCTTTCAACATCAAGGTTGTGTACTAAACTTCCATGCTAAGTCACAACAAGTGTCACACTCCTGCACACTTCAGTAACAGAAAATGGCTGACAAGTAGAAAGCAACTGCATTGCATTTGTGAACTGGCCATACTTGGGGAACTGTAATGGGAAGGAAGCAAGCAAGCAAGCAAGCAAGCAAGCAAGCCTGTATAGTACAAATAGTGGTGCCTTAGTTCAGAATGTGTTAAATGTGTGAGTATTACTCATACTCTCTGGAACAAATTAAAAATGAATGGGAAACGATGCATCGCCTTCATCAGTGATTACTGAAATTGTGTAAAGTTGTTGACATTGGCATGATTTTTAGTAAAGAATCCAATTTTAAAATCTCAGTGGATTTTTCAAATTTTTTAGAATATTCAGCATCAGTAATCTAGTGCCTTAATACATTGTACGAGGCTATTCCAGGAAGCAAGGTTACAAGAATTTCTTGAAGTAAAAGAAATGTATTTATTTTAATAAAATTTGCATGTGTTGTTGTATAGGTGTTGCATTATTTTTTGCTGTGTCTCACACATCTCCCACCTTTTTCTGTCAGTTTTTCAATTTGATTTTCACCTCATCATTGGAAAAGTGTTTTTTTGAGGTGTTCCTTGAGTTTAGTGAACAGATTATAGTTACTAGTTGCAAGATCGGGGCTGTGAGAGGAGTGGTGTAGAACATCCCAGCCCAAAGAACTCAACTCGTGTGTTGCACAAATGGTGTGCGGAGACATATTCTCACGAGGGAGGCTGACTCCCATTGTCAGTGTCCCATGAAATTTTATTTTTGTGTGGCTCTGCAAAGTTTCTTCATGGTCTTAAAATATCTGGCCACATTTATTGTAGCACCTCTTGCCAAATGAGCATAACCACTTCTCTGTCACAAAACACTGACACCACGATTTTCCTCACTGTTTGCTTAGTTTTGAATTTTTTGACTGAAGGAGAATGAGTGGTGTCACTGCATTGATTGTCGTTCACTCTCTGGAGTATGGTGATAAGTCGAAGTTTCATCTCCTGTCACTATAGAATTGAGAAAAGCCTCACCTTCAGTCTCAAAACGGTCACGAAATTTGCAAGTGAAGTGGCACTGATTCTGTTCCTTTTTGTGTGCTTCCATAAGCACCTTGGGCACCCATTGTGTACACAACTTGAGAATTTAGTCGATCACTTAATATTTCATGAACAGTTCATGAAATATTTGGATAAACTGCAAGCAGATAAATTTCGAATGACGATCAGAGAGGTGGTGATCTTCAATTTTTTACACCTCGTCATCGGTTACAACAGACAGCATCTCACATCCGTCTTCATCATGAATTTCCTTCCTTCCAGAATTGAAATTCTGTACCCATTTCATCACATCCTCTCTATAAACTAAAACAATTTGCTGATGAATATCAGCAGTGTTCATGCCCTTAGCATTTAGGTAGTGCGTCACAGTGCTCACTTGGCATGAGCCTGTATGAGACTGCTCATTTCTAATAGACGAGCTACTAATGGTTGGGAGTGCCTGTTCCTTCAGGAGTGTTCGTTCCTTCCACTAGCTTCCTGCTACACAGCAGTGGTACCAACATTCCCCATGGCCATGCCATGCTAAAGCTACATGCCTTGAAACATTAGTTTTTGGGTAACACTCGTATTTCCAGCCCAGGATGAGTCAAGTCACCTGAATAAATACATGACAGAATATGACTGATAGAATACACAGTGCTTAGCTCAGGAAGATGTATTAGGCAATCGCAAAACATAAATCAACATGGAATTTAGCAGCCATGCATACAGCACTAAAAGTTGAGGTGGGCTGCCACAGTACAACTGCATGATCTTTGTCTAATTGGAGATTGTGCCACCTCTGTAATCAGTATCACGTATGGCAATCTTCTCCCCCCATCTGTCATTCTCACCAGCCCCCCATATCTCTGTCTCATCTGCCCCACCATTGTCTCTGGGTCAGCCTGGTCTGCGGCCCCTGCCCCCCCTCCCCCTCCCCCTGCGGGTTCCGGGGTAAGAATAGGCCCGCGGTATTCCTGCCTGTCGTAAGAGGCGACTAAAAGGAGTCTCCCAAGTTTCGGCCTTATGTGATGGTCCCCACTTGGGTTTGACCTGCCATTTTCAAAATTTCCGTTGTTAGTGCGTGCCATTTGGGGAAGGACGCCTTACGTGGTGTTTTTCTATTGGTCCATCATGCACCTCCATCTTGCATGCTATCTATTGTCGTGTGGAGGGATTTACACCCCATGTCTTCTGGGTTGCCTCCTCGTCTTGTGCGCAATCCCCTTCTTAGCGCCCACGATAACTGTGGACCCTTTAAACACCTAAAATCCAGCACGGTAGCCAGTCCGTTGTGGTGGGGTCGTCATGTACCCTCTTGGTGGTGGTCCCCTGACCACGCAGGGATCACACTACAGATGCCAGAGCTGTTTCCTCCCCATGCATGCCAAGGAGTATGTGCCCATCTTGTCTGCGGCACGGGGACTCCGGGCAATGGGACATCGGCCAGGTACCCGTTGCTTTGGCTGGGTGGCGCCCTTGGGGAGAGCCCTCGTTCGGAGTAGGTGGCATCTGGGCGGATGTGGCGCAATGAAGCGCAATAAATCTCACCAAGCTGGTGGTCGCACTGCCACCAGCGTCTCTAAGTGAGGCAGAATTGAATTCGATGCTGCACAATATGACCCTCAGTCGTTCCCCTCGTTGGCTGCGCCATGGGAGGGACGCAGATCTAGTGCCAAGCAGGAGCCTTATGTACCACAATACCTTGTCTGCAGCAGGACTGATGGTGACTCCTTTCTTTCGACAAAGCCTATGTTTTTTGTGGAACACCTGGAGGATAAGTTTGGGGAAGTGGTGGGGTTGTCTAAAATGAGGAATGGGTCCATCCTCCTCAAGACGTCCTCCCCAGCCCAGTCACGGGCGTTGCTCTTGTGTGATAAGCTGGGAGACGTCCCTGTTACCGTCACTCCCCACAGTAGCTTAAATATGGTCCAGGGGATTATTTACCATCGCAACCTCTTGTTACAGTCCGATGTCGAGCTGAGAGCTGACTTGGAACGACGTGGTGTGCATTTTGTCAGTCGTGTGCACAGAGGACCCAAGACCAACTGGGTGGCCACCGGTGCCTTTATCTTGGCCTTCGAGGGTGCTGTATTGCCTGAGAAGGTCAAGGTAATGGTTTACCGTTGTGACGTCAAGCCATACGTCCCTCCCCCGATGCGGTGCTTCCAGTGCTGGAAGTTTGGGCATATGTCCTCCCGTTGCCCATCCAGCGCCACATGTCGAGATTGCGGACGCCCCTCTCATCCCGATTCTCCATGTGCGCCTCCGCCTGTCTGTGTCAACTGTGGGGAACACCACTCTCCATGCTCGCCGGACTGCCCCGTTCTTCATAAGGAGCGGAAGATTATGGAATTTAAGACCCTGGACCGGCTTACTTATCGCGAGGCAAAACTGAAATTTGAAAGGTTGCATCCTGTCCCTCTTCAAACTTCTTATGCTGCAGCCACGTTATCGTCGCCCTCGCGGGCGGCAGTTGTCACCGCCTCTGTACTGCCTTCAGTTGGCCCTCAGGGCTGTACATCTGTCTGCCCCCCTCGTGTCTGGGGGCAAGCGTTCCTCTGTTGCCCCCTTAGCAGTTGGGGGCAAACCCCCTTCTGTCACTCCCCTCGCACATGCTTCGGGAGTGACATCTGCTCCAAAACCAGGGGGCTCGATCCCTCCCCCTCCCCCTCCTTCTCCGCCGGCGTCGTCTCTGCCGGCTCCTCTCTCGCGGAAGGGATCCCTCCTGCTACCCCGCCGGATGTCAGCCAGTGGCTGAAGGTTCCTCCACCTGCTGGTCATAGGGCTTCTGCGTTGTCGTCAGCCTCCGACGCTCCTTCAGAGAAACTCTCCCAGCCCTCTAAGCCAAAGGACAGACGCGAGAAGAAAGAACGGAACGTGTCCAAGAAGGACGCTCCGGCAGTTTCAGTACCGCCTGCTGTCAATAGTTCTGGCTCTGGGGATGCGGTGGAAATCCTCGCCTCTGCCACGGATCTCGCCCTCACGGAACCCTCGGGGGCCTCTCCTATGGACACAGCTGACTCTCGCCCAGTGGCGGCCGTTGACTCTGCGGCACCGTCTGCCTCTGTCGCCTTCACGCCCTCCCAGTCCCTTTCTGCTTCCATTCTCCAGTGGAATTGCGGCGGTTATTTCCGCCACCTGCCTGAGCTCCGGATGCTTCTGAGTGTTTCCCCTGTTCTCTGCATTGCTCTTCAGGAAACTTGGTTTCCAGCAATGCGGACCCCTGCCCTTTGCGGTTATCGGGGATACTATAAGAACCGCGCTGACTGTCAACGAGCTTCAGGTGGAGTTTGCCTCTTTGTTCACCACTCTGTCTGTAGCTCACCAGTACCCCTTCTGACGCCTTTAGAGGCAGTTGCTGTCAGGATTGAGCTCTCGCCGGCTATTACTGTTTGCTCTGTTTACGTTCCTCCGTATGGGCAGCTCCCTCGACATGTCTTGGCTGCACTGCTGGCTCAACTCCCGCCGCCATTGCTGCTTCTGGGCAATTTCAATGCCCACAACCCTCTATGGGGTGGGACTGTCTCCGATGACCGCGGTCGCGCTGTGGAGCATGTGTTGGCACAGCTCGACCTTAGCCTCTTGAACACCGGTGCTCCCACGCATTTCAGTGTGGCCCATGGCTCGTTCTCGGCCATCAATCTCTCTCTTTGCAGCCCCGGGCTTGTCCCATCCCTTCACTGGAGAGTGCATCCTGACCTGTGTGGTGGTGACCATTTTCCCATCTATTTGTCACTGCCCCAGTGTCATTCTTCTGGGCACCTGCCCCGCTGGGCTCTCAACAGGGCTGACTGGCCGGCTTTTACTTCCGCTGCCACCATTGCTTCTCCCCCACAGGGTGACATTGACGAGGTGGTCCGTGTCTTGACCTCGTCAATTATTTCTGCGGCCGAGACTGCCATCCCCCGCTCTTCTGGACTCCCTCGGAGCTAGGCAGTCCCCTGGTGGTCGCCGGAGATTGCTGAGGCTATTCGCGACCGTAGGCGGGCTCTCCAGCGTCATAAGCGGCACCCGTCTCTTGAGACCCTCATCACCTTTAAGAAGCTCCGTGCCTTGACCCATCGTCTTATTGCACAACGTAAGCAAGAGTGCTGGGAGAGGTACATTTCATCCTTGGGCTCCCGTGTCTCCCCGTCGCTCGTGTGGTCCCGCATCCGGCGGATTTATGGATACCAGACCCCTATGGGTGTCCCTGGAATCTCCCTGGACGGCGCTGTGTGCACGGACGCTGCCACCACTGCTGACCACCTTGCCACGCACTTTGCTACGAGCTCTGCGACTGCAACCTACCCTCCTGCCTTTCGCTGTCTAAAGGAGCGCGCGGAGCAGACGCCGTTATCATTCCACACACGTCGTTCTGAAAAATACAATGCTCCTATCAGCGAGAGGGAATTCCTCGCCGCCCTCACCGATTGCCCTGATACAGCGCCAGGACCGGACTGCATCCACGCGCAGATGCTGAAGCATCTCTCCGGGGACTGCCAGAGACACATCCTCACCATCTTTAACCGCATTTGGAGCGAGGGCGTGTTCCCGTCGCAATGGCGAGAGGGTGTTATCGTCCCCATCTTGAAGCCTGGTGCGGACCCTCTGGCGGTGGACAGCTATCGTCCCATTACCCTCACCAATGTTTTGTGCAAATTGCTCGAACGTATGGTGGGGCGGCGTTTGTGTTGGGTCCTTGAGTCGCGCGGTCTCCTTGCTCCATCCCAGGGTGGCTTCCGTCAGGGCCGGTCTGCTGCGGACAATTTGGTGCGGCTGGAATCTGCTATCCGTACGGCCTTTTCCCGCCGTCAGCATCTCGTTGCTGTATTTTTTGATCTGCGGAAGGCATATGACACAACATGGAGGCATCACATCCTTGCTACGTTGCGCGAATGGGGTCTTCGTGGTCAGCTCCCAGCTTTTCTTCAAAACTTTTTATTGTGCCGCTCTTTCTGGGTGCAAGTCGGTGCCGCCTCTAGTTCATCTTATATACAGGAAAATGGGGTCCCACAGGGCTCGGTGTTGAGCGTTTCCTTATTTCTAGTGGCCATTAATGGTCTGGCTGCAGCCGTGGGGTCGTCGGTGTCTCCTTCTTTGTATGCCGACGACTTCTGCATCTCATTCAGCTCAACGACTACAGGAGTCGCCGAACGCAGGCTGCAAGCAGCCATTCGCAAGGCAGCATCATGGGCTCTGACTCATGGATTTCAATTCTCTGCGACCAAGACTCGAGTTATGCACTTCTGCAGGTGTCGGACGGTCCACCCTCATCCGGAACTTTACCTCGACGGTCACCTACTTGAAGTGGTGGACACTAGCCGCTTCTTAGGACTCGTCTTTGATGCCCGTCTCACATGGGTTCCTCATATTACTCAGCTGAAGCAAAAGTGCTGGCGGCACCTCAACGCCCTCCGCTGCTTGAGCCATGCGTCTTGGGGTGCAGATCGCAGCACGCTGTTGCGATTGTACAGAGCCCTTGTGCAGTCCAGGCTTGATTATGGGAGCCTGGCCTATGGGTCTGCATCACCCTCAGTGTTGACGTTGTTGGACCCCATACACCACTGTGGGGTTCGGCTTGCAACTGGCGCTTTCCGTACGAGCCCCGTGGATAGTCTGCTGGTGGAGGCCGGGGTTCCCCCGCTGCGGATTCGCCGCCACCGACTGCTCGCCGACTATGCTGTCCACGTGCATTGCTCACCGGGCCATCCCAATCATCGCCTGCTTTTCCCTGCCAGGGTCCTCCCTCTGCCCGACCGGCGACCTAGGTCTGGGCTTTCTATTGCTGTCCGCGTCCAGTCCCTGCTGTCGGAACTCGGGTCATTCCCTCTTCTGCCACCCTTCCGGCCTGTGCACCCACGCCTCCCTGGTGTATGACCCATCCGTCCATCCGCCTGGACTTGGCACGGGACCCCCCGGACTCGTTTCCGCATGTGGCCCTTCGTTACCGTTTTCTTGCGCTCGTCGCCTCATTTTCAGGCTGTGAACCTGTCTACACTGATGGTTCCCTGGTGGATGGTCGTCCTGCCTACGCTTTTGCTCATGCTGCCCATGTTAAACAGCGCTCCTTGCCGGCTGGCTGCAGTATTTTTACTGCAGAGCTGGTGGCCATATTGTGCACTCTTGAGCATATGCGTTACTGCTCAGGTCCGTCCATCGTCATCTGCAGTGACTCCCTGAGCAGCCTCCAGGCTATCGACCGCTGCTATACCTCTTCTCCTCTGGTATCCTTTATTCAGGAGTCTGTTTTTGCCATTACCCGCTCTGGTCGTTCGGTGGTCTTTGTTTGGACGCCAGGTCACGTTGGCATCCCGGGGAATGAACGTGTCGACAGGCTGGCCAAAGGGGCGGTCGACGCCCCCACTTTGGCGATCGGCCTCCCGGCTCGTGATTTGCAGCTGGCGTTGCGCCGTAAGGTGCTTCAGATATGGCGTGACGAGTGGCGTAGCCTGACTTCTCCGAATAAACTGCGGACTGTTAAGGAGACGACCGATGTGTGGCGGTCCTCCCTGCGGGCTTCTCGCAGGGACTCTGTCATCCTGTGTCGGCTCCGCATCGGCCATACCTACCTGACACACGGACATCTTTTGCGTCAGGAGGATCCCCCCCTGTGTCAGTGTGGGTCCCGGTTGACAGTCGCCCACATTTTGTTGGAGTGTCCCCGCCTGCGCACCCCCCGGCAGACTTTTAATCTCCCGGGCATGTTGCCTTTGGTTTTATGCGACGATGCCTCCATGGCTGACGACGTTTTAAATTTTATCCGTGGTAGTCCTTTTTATGGTTCCATTTAGGGGGGACCTGTCCCTTTCCCTTTCTGTGTATCTTGTCCTCGAGTGTCTCATTGGTTGCAGATTTTAATGTGTGTATTCGGATGGTTGACTCTTTCCCAATTTTTGTTCCCGTGGTCAGTCAACCAGTCTCCGGCCCTCTTCTTTTCTTCCGTTTCTTTCTGTCCAGTGTTCGTCTGTACTCTTCTTGTCTCTAGTGTTCGCTGCCACATTGGTGTTCTTTCAGTGACTGGGGGGAGGGGCGTCTCCTCCCCCCTTGGGGCTTTACTTGTTCCGTAAATTTTGTTTCGCCTGTTTTTGGAATGGGGGACTGATGACCTTAGCTGTTTAGTCCCTCTTAAACATCCCAACAACAACAACAACCCCCTCCCCCCTCGTCATGTGGCAACGTTGTCTGTCCCTCCCTGGTCTCGCTGTCAGCCGCGTTTGCCTGCTCGTGGTCTGTCGGCTACGTCATCTTCTCCTCCCCCTCCCCCTTCCACTCCTACTCCTCTTCCCATATCCCCCATCGTCTCAGTGTGTCTCATAGTGCTGCTTGCCTCGTATCTGTCTATTCACCTACTCCCCACACCTGTGTCCTTTTGGCTAACACCCTCACCCTTCAGCCTCCCTCTTTCCTGTGTGTCTGTCTTCCTCAGTTTGACTGAAATTATTCCAGAAGTTTTGTAGTTGATGTTCATCATACATACAAATATTATTAGTAGTAAATGTAAAAGGTGTGCATTATTCTGATGAGCCACAGGTGTTACCAAAAGAATGATTGCGTATAGAGACAAAACATAAATTATGTTATGTTTGTTTTTCCAGTGGAGCTGAAGTGAGTGATTGTGGGCAGTGGTTGATTATTACACCTCAGAAGGATTGCAGAGATAATTTGTTATTTTTCTGTGACCTCAACATTTTGCCCAATGGAAAAATATCCGGAAAGCTTCCACTGACCCAAGTTGTACATAAATTTGAAGCAGATTATGAGGTTAGCTTATTTCTTTAAAAACAAATAACAAATCGCTTATTGTATTGTGAAATATTATGTTTTTATCTCTTTGCTATTTTCTTCCTTAACGTAATCATGACCATATTGTTTTTTGTGGATACAGTATGTTACAAATGAAGGGCCAGAATGTATTTTCCGCACCAATAAGGATGCTCCAAATTACCGTCTTGTGAAAATAAATTTCCTGGATCCAGTGCAAGAGAAATGGACAACACTGATAAAGGAGCATTCTAAAGATGTTTTGGACTGGGCTAGTCCTGTAAATCAAGACAAATTAGCTGTTTGTTACATCCATGATGTTAAGGTTAGTCACTATAAGAATGTGAATACTTTGTTTGTAATAGTGTTACATATTGGTAGGTACACGTAATCTTGGTTCCACCACCAACACTGCCAATGATCTCTTAAGATCCTCTGCTGCACTAAATACATTTAAGTCAGTGTTGCCAGTTTATTCTGCATATGATTATATCATCTCCAAAAATTCATGTCTCTCCTGCCCTCTGTTTTACCTTCAATACCCAAATGCACACACATATTCTTGATACCTCGTGTCATAAGTGTGTTAAAATTCGGCAAACGGCTACCGCCTATTTCAGAACTTTGTCATTGCAATATGTCACTTTTGATTACATTACATTAGAAATATACCATGGATTTCACAGATAGTGGAGTTCAGTATGTAGAAAGAAATCTTGAAAGACTTGAATTGTATTCAGTTTGAATCAGCACTATGAAATGACTAAACATTATGAAAAAAATATTGTAACATAGTTCTAATTCCAATTATAAATTAGCCTGAAACATTGTTGTTAAGAATTTGTGTGAAGATATTTTTCAGTAGATTGGGAGTTCTTATAAAGTTCTTTAAATTACTCTTAAATTGTCACACTTTGTACATGACAATTCATATGCTCTGTATAATTGAGTACACAAGTAGCCATGTATCTGACCCCTTTCTATATTAATGTTAATTCTTTGAAGTATTTGTAGAGGATGTTTTTGACTGTAGTGTTATATTCATGCTTTCTTCTATTTATCTGTGAAAAGAAAATATTGATAATGACAAAGGACAATAAATGTATAAATATCAAGAGTAGTTGTCAAAATACCGAGTTTTTTGTAGTGGTTTCTGCTGAGTGCTCTAGAATTAGTGCTACATGGAATTCTTTTAATACATTTATTGAAATTCTGTCCATATAAGATTACGTTTCCCAAAGGAATTGTGTAACACATTGTGAATGTGCAAAATAACTAGTTCCTTCATTTTGGAATTGCATACAGCAATGAAAGGTGTTCCGCTAATGTTGTTGAACTAAAGTTCGTAATTCTAGGCAGTGGCTTTTTCATCTCTAGTTGTGATCTGCAGTTCCCAGCTTCCACTTCTTGTATTTCTTTGTTTGACAAGACTATTTTAATAGCTTGTGGAGTTCTATGAGAATTACAGAACAGTGTGTACCAAGTCTTGTCAAAATTTAGTGATCATCCATTTGCATTCAACCATCTTTTGTTTTTGAATATTTCATTATCTGCCTTTTCAGGAAGGATTCTGGTGTTATTCTTACACTTAAGAGGCTCATTTCAAAAGTTCTGCACACTATGCACCCACAGGAAGTTGAAATTCATGTCAGTGGTGAGTGAGAGTTTAGGTGTGACCGTCATATTTGTTTGCTGGTTCGTATGGCTGTATCATGAGTAATTCAGTTTGAAGCTGAAACAGTCAGGCCGTATTGCACATAGTGATTAGCCCTCCTACATCAATATTGAATCCTTGGATGCAAGGAACATGGAAATTTACAACACTTTGAGAGAGGTGTGTTTGGGAATAGTGTAGTGGATCATAGCACAATACTCCTGTGGTCTGGTTGTTTCCATGAAGATCTGGTAAGCAGTAGGATAGTCCAAGAAGTGGGAGGCCATCATGTGCAACAGACTAAACCTCTCAGGTTATTTCTGATGACATTTTGAGAGGGGATTGACAAAAAAAACTACAGGAAATTGCATATGAGGGCAGAATTTGTCACTTCAGTTCATAGAAACGTTACTGAAAAGTTGAAGATCAGAAAAGTTTCTGCCAGATAGGCTCCCTATGATCTGAGTGAAGAGCAGAAAACATGTTGGAAAAGAATCGTAGAATAATTGCTTCATTGTTATCGAACAGAAGAGAACAGTTTCTGAAATGGGTTGTTGACTGATCAAATGTGGAGACAAGGTTTTGAGCCAGAACTGAAGTCTGTTGTCACAGTAGAAGAGTTTTGACTCTTCACATGTGAAAAAATTCCACTGTGAACAACCAGACATGAAACTGGTGGTGATCTTTGTGTATGACGTGTGAGACACTGAAACCTATCAGAGTAATGGACCTATCCCAACTCTGTCACATTCCCCATAAGACTCCATGTCAACTGTAAATTACGCAATGGAGTAGCTATGTTGAAATCTTCTAACATAGAATCATAAGGTGGCAAATTGCAATTGCCCCAAAAACCTCCTGACATGTGCCTGTCGGCAGCTTAGTCACTGCATACTCCACCAGTCTCCCCCCCCCCCCCCCCCTCCCCCAACATGCCAGTACACTACTATTCCCCTTCCCTTGCATCCCACGTGATGTTTCATATCGGTCCAAGATGCTGGAGTTGGTAGTTGTGTGTGCGTGACACGTGTGCTTGCTTGCTTCTTTGTTGATGAAGGCTGTGGCTGAAAGCTATATGTGAGTATCTTTTGATTGTGCCTGTCTGCAACTTGACATGTCTTCTTTACAGTAAGTAGCACTCTGTCTTATCTTACATTGTTGCTATTCTTACCTGGAGTTCCCATTGAGTTTTGCTGAATGGCTTTCTTCCATCCTACAACCCTGTGAAGTTCTTCTTTGTTATTCTTCTCTATAGCATTACTCTTCCCAGTGTCCATTCTTTATGCACCACATTCGAACTGCAACTAATTCTGAGCCACACTGTATCAATGATTGTCCATGCAACACCATACGGATTGTTGATATAGCATCCCCAGTTTCTTTCCTCTGATAGTTACAATTACATTTATTCCTGTTGATCCCACTTCATAAATTATCCTGATGTACTCTGGTGTTTCATTTTCCACATCTGCCTGTGCCACTTGAACTTTCTATCCTCGACTAACCCATTCTAACCCATTCCCCCTTCCCCTGTCTTAATTGCCCCCCCCCCCCCCCCCACACACACACTCTCTCTCTCTCTCTCTCTCTCTCCCTCCCCCATACCTTATCATTCTTTTTCACTCATGTTCTGTACATTTTTAATGTATATGTGCTTATTTTTTGTGGTTTCACACAGTTTCATGAGGTTTCATGATTTTTTGAATTTTTTCGCATATCTGTGTATGTTTCTGAATCTGTTTTCTCACCCATGTTCACTCACAACCATAACCTACTTTGCCCATTTCTGTGTCATTTCTATTTCCTTTTTGCCATTCCTGCCACAGTGGACCCCTGCTCCATCTTTCTGCACCAGTTTAGTAAAGTATCCCTGGCTGAAACCCAGCTCCACATCCTTTTTCTCAATTGCTGCCTAGACCATGGGATCCCCCAAATGACCTAATTGTAAAGATTCCGTTCTCTAAATCCCACCCTTACTTTCACAATGACCTACACCTTTTCAGATTGCACCAGTCCCTGGGTCTTGTGAACATGATACTGCAAAAACACTTCTCCATGGCACAGGCATCCCAGAACCACCTATGCTCCCTCCACAAGAAACTAGTACTCTGCAGGTCTCTACACCATACAGCACAGCTCTGGAATTCAGTGCCTTGCTATCCACCACATGGAGGAGCATTCCTGATGCGACCTCCATAAGTTATCCAACCTGCTGACATCCTACTGCCCCCTCGGAACACCACTATCCAACACCTATCGTTTCCACAGTGTTCCTCCTCATCCACTCGTCATAACAGTTAAACCCTGCCTAGCTAACCTTTGCAGCTTTCAACAGCTCCCCAAGACTCCTTTACCAACCCTCCACCAAATCCAAATGCGGAGTCAAAATACTCCTGTAACACTGTTGTTAAGTTTCCACCAGCTCCACAGAAGTTTCAGTTCTATGCAAAGGCTTAACTTTTAGCCCTGCACCCAAATTTAACCATACTGGACTTGTCAAAGACCTACTCTCGTTCTCCCGATCCCTACAGTGGAATCACTTCTGTGCCACCAATCCCTCCAACCAGAACCACCCTATTTCCAACATTGAACCATGCCTCCCTTCCCTCACCCACCCACCTAACCATCAGCTGGTCACCTTCCAAGAATTCCTTACTCTAACTTAGCCTCGCCAACCTTTCCAAGGTCCCGTCCTCAGAACACCAGCTTTTCAGTAGATGAAAGAACAGCCATACACAACCTCAAAACAAATTCTGACCTAATCATCCTACTTTCAGACAAAGGTTCCACCACGGTTGGTATGAATTACAATGACTACCTGGTAGAAGGCCTCCGCTAATTATCTAACTCCTCCATCTATAAATTCTAACAGAGTGATCCCATCCCAGAAGTCCAGCAAATTCCATCCCCTGCTTAAAGCGCAATGCCCATACCAGAACATCTCCCCTGAGTCCATTTCCCTCCTCTCACCTATGACACCTCGGACACCCACCTTCTCCCCCTGTGTGTTCGGGGGTAAGAATAGGCCCACGGTATTCCTGCCTGTCGTAAGAGGCAACTAAAAGGAGTCTCAAACGTTTTGGCCTTGTGAGATGGTCCCCTAACGGGTTTGACCTCCATCCTTCTAAATTTTCCGAAGAGCGAGCCGATTGGGGAAGGGCGCCTTACAAGGAGCGATGTGTCCATCATGCATTACCATCTCTAGCCAGGTTTGTCGTCATCGCTTAGCAGTCCCGCTCACCTACCATCTCTTGGGTGTGGATTTGTTCTTGGGTGCAGTTTATTGCAGTCTGCTATGCTGTGTCGCTTTATGCGCCAATGACGATATTGGACTACATCACCTGAAATCCAGCACGGTAGCCAGTCCGTTGTGGTGGAGCCGCCATGTACCCTGTTCGTTGTAGCCCCCTGACTACACAGGGATCGCTCTGCTGATGCCAGCGCCGTTAACTCCCCACGTATGCCAAGGACTAGATGCCTATCTCCTTGGGGCATCGGGACTCCCGGCAATGGCCATCCTGCCAGGTGGTCGTTGCTGAGGCTGGGTGGCGCCCGTGGGGAGGGCCCTTGGTCGGAGTAGGTGGCATCAGGGCGGATGACCCGCAATGAAGCGTGGTACATCATCTCTTGCTGGCGGCCTGCCGCCAGCAGTCTCTAAGCGTTCCAGGGCTCAATACAATGCAACTACATATGACCCCAAATCGTTCCCCTCCCTGGCTACACCATGGGAGGAACGAAAGACTAAGGATGCCAGCGAACAATACTCGCCCCGCTACCTGGTGTGTACGAGAGCTGATGGTGAATCCTTTACATCCATGAAGCCTCAGTTCTTCGTCGAGCACTTAGAGGACAAGTTCGGGGAGGTGGAGGGCTTCTCCAAAATGTGCTCGGGCTCGGTTTTGATCAAATCGGCGTCCTCCGCCCAGTCCCGCCGGTTACTCGATTGTAACAGGCTGGGGGATGTTCCGGTTACAATCACGCCCCATAAGAGTCTTAAAATGGTCCAGGGCATAATATTCCATCGGGACCTTCTATTGCAGTCCGATGACTAGCTTCGCGCCAATTTAGAGCCGCGAGGTGTTCACTTCGTCCGGCGCGTACATCGTGGTCCAAGGGATAAGCAGGTTGCCACCGGTGCCTTCATCTTGGCCTTCGAGGGTGATACCTTACCTGAGAAGGTCAAGGTGATGGTCTATCGTTGTGACGTCAAGCCATATATCCCTCCCCGATGCGGTGCTTTAAGTGCTGGAAGTTCGGGCATATGTCTTCCTGCTGTACTTCCAGCCTCACATGTCGAGATTGTGGACGCCCATCACATCCCAATGCTCCATGTGCTCCACCTCCCATCTGTGTAAACTGCGGAGAGCACCACTCGCCTTGCTCGCCGGACTGCAGGATCTTCCAGAAAGAGCGCAAAATCATGGAGTATAAGACCCTGGACCGCATGACATACACTGAGGCCAGGCAGAAGTTCGAACACCTCCATCCTGTTCGAATGACTGCCTCTTACGCCGCGGCTACTACTGTTATGGCCCCATTAGCTCTCCCTCAGACTGCCACCTCTGAGCCGGAATGCTACACCTGCCCCCTTGATGGTGGGGGGCACTTCACTCCCTGCTGCTCCTGCACTACCTGCCTCAGGAGCAGCAACCCCCCCAACCATCGGGGGCATCAGTCCCCACTTCTAAGCTGGGGAAGCCTCAAACTTCCCCGGCTCGAATAGCACGGAAAGGGTCCCTTGGGTCCCTTCCTTCCCAGGTTTCCGCCCCTGGGAAGGGTGACGTCAGCCAATGGAAGAAAAGCAGACCAGCGACTGGTCGCAGGGCTCCCCGCTCCTCCTCCGTCCCGGAGACTGACTCGCTGGAGCCCTCCCAGCCAATGAAACCCAAGGACCAGAGAGACAAGACGAAGAAGAAGACCTCTAAGGCCAAGGACCACACGGTGGCATCCACCCCACTGCTCCCTACAGGCTCTGCGTCCGAGGATAAGGTGGAGATCCGGGCGTCCGCTGAGGACATGGATCTCGCCGGACCCTCAGACACCATGGAAGCGGATTGTACTGGTCCTCCATCGGTGGCAGCAGGTGACCCAGTGGCGTGATCTGCCTCCTCGGCCCCTTCACGCCTTTTTCGGACATGGACAAAGCGATACTCCAGTGGAACTGCAGCGCTTTTTTCCACCACCTTGCTGAGCTTCGCCAACTCATCAGCAGACACCCTTTCGTCTGCATTGCCCTACAGGAAACTTGGTTTCCGGCAATGCGGACCCCTGCCCTACGTGGATATCGGGGTTAGTACAAGAACCGGGCAGCTTATGAGAGGGTATCTGGTGGAGTCTGCGTCTACATCCTTAACTCTGTCTACAGCGAATGTGTACCTCTTCACACACCTTTAGAGGCTGTCGCTGTAAGGATGTGGACGCCTCAGCCTATTACTGTCTGCAGTTTGTATCTTCCGCCAGATGGTGATGTCTCGCGTCATGTGTTGGCTGCATTGATAGCACAACTGCCTCCTTCTTTTGTGTTACTGGGCGACTTTAACGCCCATAACCCCCTGTGGGGTAGCGCCGCGATTACTGGCCGGGGTAGAGATGTCGAGACTCTTCTCTCGCAGCTTGACCTCTGCCTCTTAAACACGGGAGAGCCGACACATTTCAGCGTAGTCCATGGCACATTTTCGGCCATCGACCTTTCTATCTGCAGCCCCGGACTTTCCCCATCCATCCACTGGAGTGTCCACGACGACTTATGTGGTAGTGACCATTTCCCCATCTTTCTGTCACTACCACAGCATCACTCTTCCGAACGCCCCTCCAGATGGGCTCTGAATAAGGCTGATTGGGGCTTGTTCTCCTCTCTCGCCACTATCGCACCTCCTTCCCCTGACACCATTGATGTGGTGGTTCAGTCGGTCACCACCGGCATCGTTTCTGCGGCGGTATCTGCGATTCCCTGTTCATCCGGGCCCCCTCGGCAGAGGACTGTGCCTTGGTGGGCGCCCGAGATCGCAGAGGCGATTAGAGATCGCCGGCGGGCTCTTCAACGCCATAAGCGGCACCTGTCCTTGGAGAACCTCATCGTTTTTAAACAGCTCCGTGCCCGTGCCCGACGCCTTATTCGCCAACGGAAGCAGGAGTGATGGGAACGGTATGTTTCCACCATTGGCGTCCGTACCTCTGCATCGCAGGTTTGGGCTAAGATTAGGCGACTCCATGGCTATTGGCCGCCTGTCTCTGTCCCTGGGCTTTCGCTGAATGGAGTGGTGTGTACTGACTCAGACACGATTGCGGACCGGTTAGCAGCGCATTTTGCTCATTGTTCCGCCTCTACGAATTACCCACTGGCCTTCCGCTCCCGGAAAGAGCGGTTGGAAAGTTGGGGGCTTTCTTTTCACACGCGCCACGCGGAGTCGTACAATGCTCCTTTCAGCGACTGGGAATACCAGAGTGCACTATCTGCTTGCCCTGATACGGCTCCTGGGCCAGACCGCATCCACAGCCAGATGCTGAAACACCTCTCTGTGAATTGCCAGCGACGCCTCCTAGATGTTTTCAACCGCATCTGGGTTGAGGGTGTGTTCCCGTCTCAATGGCGAGAAAGCATCGTCCTCCCCGTGTTGAAACCTGGCAAGAACCCGCTGGAGGTGGACAGCTACCGCCCCATAAGCCTCACCAACGTTCTTTGCAAGTTGCTAGAACGTATGGTGAGCCGGAGGTTGAGTTGGCTCCTCGAGTCTCGAGGCCTTCTGGCTCCGTCTCAGGGTGGGTTCCGTAAAGGCCGCTCTGCCGTCGATAATCTGGTCTCCCTAGAGTCTGCCGTCTATACAGCCTTTGCACGCCGCCATGCGGAAGGCGTACGATACGACTTGGCGATATCACATCCTGGCCACACTTCATGGGTGGGGTCTTAGGGGCCCGCTCCCGATTTTTTTATTCAGAATTTTCTGTCGTCTCGTTCCTTCCGCGTGCAAGTTGCTGCGTCCCATAGTTCCTCCCGGGTCCAGGAGAACGGGGTCCCACAGGGGTCTGTCCTCAGTGTCTCCCTGTTTTTAATTGCGATCAATGGGCTCGCTGATGCGGTGGGATCGTCCGTCGCAGCTTCGTTGTATGCAGACGACTTCTGCCTCTACTACAGCTCCGCTGGCATTGCAGTTGCTGAGCGCCAGCTGCAGGGCGCTATCCGCAAGGCGCAGTCGTGGGCTGTAGCGCACGGCTTCCAGTTTTCGGCCGCTAAGACCTGCGTTATGCATTTCTGCCGGCGTCGCACGGTTCACCCTGAGCCACGCCTTTACCTTGATGGTGAACCTCTTGCTGTGGTAGAGACGTATCGGTTCGTGGGACTGGTATTTGATGCCCGGTTGACTTGGCTGCCTCATATTAGGCAGCTTAAACAAACATGCTGGCGGCATTTAAACGCTCTCCGTTGCCTTAGCCACACCAGATGGGGTGCCGATCGGTCCACCCTTCTCCGGCTGTATCAAGTGCTGATCCAGTCCCGCCTTGATTATGGGTGTGTGGCTTATGGTTCGGCATCGCTATCAGCGTTGCAATTGCTGGATCCCATCCATCACTGCGGGATCCGACTTGCCACAGGAGCATTTCGGCCAAGCCCTGTTAACAGCTTACTTGTGGAGGCTGGTATTCCTCCATTGCGGATCCGGCGCGACCGACTTCTGGCCGCTTATGCTGCCCATGTTTGTAGCTTGCCAGGGCATCCCAACTACTGTCTCCTGTTCCCGCACTCGATCGTCCATCTTCCAGACAGGCGGCCCAGGTCAGGGTGTACGATCGCGGTTCGCATCTGGGCTCTACTGTGTGGGACTGAGTTTTTTCCTCTCCCGCCTGTTTTCCGGGCCAATCTCCATCTGCCCCCTTGGTGTGTGCGCCGACCATGCATTCGGCTGGATTTGGCACAGGGTCCGAAAGACTTGGTCCTTCCTCCGGCCCTCCGCCGCTGCTTTGTTTCTCTCCTTGCCGAGTTTCCCGGATCTGCCGTGGCCTATACCGACGGTTCGATGGTCTCTGGTCGCACTGGTTACGCTGTTACTCTAGAGGATCATTGTGAGCAACGGTCGCTGGCACCCGGGAACAGTGTATACACTGCTGAGTTGGTTGCCATCTATCGCGCCCTAGAGTATATCCGCTCCCGCTCAGGTGAGTCCTTTGTCATCTGTAGTGACTCCCTGAGTGGTTTACGAGCTCTTGACCAGTGCTTTCCTCGTTCCTGTCTGGTGATGGCCATCCACGAGTCGCTCCATGCTCTTGCCCGTTGCGGCCGCTCCGTGGTCTTTGTTTGGACCCCAGGTCATGTCGGCATCCCGGGCAATGAGCGGGTTGACACGCTGGCTAAACAGGCAGTGAGTTCACCGGCTCTGGAACTCGACCTTATGGAGTGTGATCTCCTATCGCTTTTGCGCCAGAAAGTGCTTGGTGCCTGGGGTGACGAGTGGCGCACCCTGCCCACGCTCAACAAATTTCGGGTGTTGAAGGAGACGACCGGTGTGTGGCGCTCCTCCATGCGGGCCTCTCGGAAGGACTCTGTCGTCCTGTCGTCCTCTGCCGGCTGCGCGTTGGCCACACGTGGCTGACGCACGGCCATTTGTTGCCTGCCGGGAGGACCCACCGCTGTGTCGCTGCGGGGCAGCTCTGACGGTGGTCCACATTTTGGTGGACTGCCCGCTTTTAACAGGACTCAGGCAGACGTTTGCGCTGCCTGATACCCTCCCTGCCCTTTTATGTGATGACGTTGCTATGGCGGACCTCGTGTTGAGTTTTATTCGGGCAGGGGGTTTTTATCATATGATTTGAGTGTTTGTCCTTTTATTTCCTGTATTGACTTGGGCCTTTGGCCTGTGGTTTTAAACTGTGGGTTTTAATGTCATTTGGTGGTTGGCTTTTCCTTATTTTCATGGTCGGCCAACCACCTTCGCACTCGGTGTGATTTTAGTTCCGTTTGTCTGGTCTTTGTCTGTCTTTCTTGTATTGTGTCGTCCCTTGTCTCAGTTCTCCGTTTTTAACGACTGACAGTTTTTATTTCGTGTGATTTTATCGTGGAACAAGGGACCGATGACCTTAGCAGTCTGGTCCCTTCAATCCCACACCCAACCAACCAACACCCACCTTCTACATGCTCCCCAAAATCCACAAATGCAACTATCCTGGTTATCACATTGTTGCTGGTTAATTGCCCGTAATCTGGTCTCCTGTGTCAGACACTAACCACTTCCTTCAGACTCTCCACCAGTCCCATTCCTTTACCTCCTGAATCCCTACTCGTCACTGTTGACACCACCTCCCTATGCACCAACATCGCTCATGCCCATGGTCTTACTGCTATTGAACACTAATTTCCCAAATGGCCTTTAGATTCAAATTCCATTACTTCATTCCTCATACACATTACTAGCTTCATCTTAACGAACTACTTCTAATTTGAAGGGAAAGTATATAAACAAACCTGTGGCACATCCATGGGCACCAACATGGCACTGTCCTATGTCAAACTTTTTATAGGTCATGTAGAGACCTTCCTAGTCTCTCAAAACACCAAACCCCTAATCTGGTTCAGCTTCATTGATGATAACTTCATGATTTGAACTTACGGCCAAGACACCCTATCTTCATTCCTTTACAACCTTACATTCTCTCCCACCTTCCTAGATGTAGATCACCTCCTCCCTGATGGTTCCATCTGCACCTCTGTCCAAATTGAACCCACTGACTACTAACAGTACTTGCATTTTGACAGCTCTCATCCCTTTCATACCAAAAAATACCTCCCATATGCCTTGCTTCCTGAGGACCAAGTCCTTCACAGACAGGCACCATCCCTCCAGATGTGTTCCGCAAACAGATATCTAGTGTCATTTCCCATCACACCCCCAACCCTCGCACCACCCTAAAGAATCAGCCACAAAGGAGTGTCCCCTTCATCAACCAGTACTGTACCTTACTGGAACAACTGAATCGCATCCTTCACCAAGTCTTAGATTACCTATCACCATGCACTGAAATGAGGGACATCTCACCCAAGAAGTAGAAGGATATCTAGTATGCTACTGCTCTCAGTAATAAACTCCGCATAATCAAGGAGACTACTGCAATATGGCTCCCTTTTTTTCACTCCTTGCGGAAGGAGTCCACTTTCGTATGTCACCTGTGAGTTGATCGCACTAGGCTCACCCATTGTTTTCTCTTGTACGAGTCACCCACACAATGTGACTGTGGAGTGAGACTGATGGTATTCCATGTATTAGTGGAATTCCCTTTCTTTTTCTACTTCGTTATAAGCACAGCCTTCTGGATTCCTTGCCCTCAATATCAGCAGATGATTCACGGTTGGTTGAACTGGTCCTCGGTTTACTTCTTGAAAGTGGTATTGATTCTCAGTTACAAGGTTTTGCTTTACTCCTGGAGGAGCAGGAGCAGGATGGTTGTGGTTGGGTGCTCTCTTCATCTCTTGGGTCTGGGATCCATGACCACTTCCCCATGTAAAGAATCTTCTTTTATCCCTCTTTCTTTCCAGTTTTTAGATTTATCCTATCCTTTTATACTTTCTACTGTGTAGGTTTTAGCTTCTGTGCTTTGACTGTTCTGACTAGATCTGCCCATTTTTAGTGGACACCTCATATCTTCCACTAGTAACTTTGGAACTGCGAGACTGACAGTGCTGCTGTTTAGTGACACAACTCCCCTCAATGAGTCAATCGATCACTCGTCAGGATTCTGACACTTAGAGTGCCATGTTGTCTTGAACCAATGTCTTGTCTCCATCTACAATACCAACTGTGTCCCTTTTTGTTCCACCAGCTCCCAACTTGACAGTTTGTACCAATCTGTCCGCAAATGCCAATCAGGAAAAATGTTACTTTTCCACCAATAGCATATGAATGCCACCTTTAACAAATACCCATCCTGGATTGTTATCAGTCACAGACCAATCAGAGCACATCTTCCTCAATGTTGATGGTAGAAATTCCTGACTGATTTCAGTCGACAATGGCTGAATCAGAGCATAGTTAACTCTTCAGAGCTCCCTGAGGCCAAGTCACGTTACAAGACTTGTACTTTTCCACCATAAATTGTGGTGTCCAAGCAAGCACTTGACTCTAGCCCTCATCCATCTCAAGAGGCTAGTTTTGCCTCAGGCTGCATGAGCTTCCTTCAGTGGCCACTTGATATGTGCAAGCCAACACAAAGCTTTAAGTGCCAATCGCACACCTGCTGCATTCAGAACAGTGTGTGGGCTATGCATTTCTCACATATTTACAGACTGGAACTATTAGTCTCTTTACAGACTACCACTGAAGAAGAAGGAAAAAAAGTTTCCCGTTTATAACTCAGTGTAACAAGACTTTAAGTAGATGTAACTGTAGTGTCCTGCCTATCACCAATCCTGACGTGGGCAGATAAATTTAGTATAAATGGAAGGAGGCAAGCCAGAAGTCTTGTAACCTTCCAACATGAATGAAGTTATAACTACAGATAGGGCACTACAAGAGACATCTGTAACAGGTACATACTGCCAGCTGTTTCTGCAAAATGTTTTGTACCTTAAAGTTCGTAGAAGGCCTGAAATGCTAGCAGCTGCTGGCCTAATTTTGCATGATAATTCAAGACTGCATATTGCTCTACCACTCTACCAGTGACACACACACACACACACACACACACACACACACACACACACACACACACACACACACACACACACTCGACAGATGTAGATTGCAAATACGTCCACATTCACCATTCTGATACGAGCCCTCCAGACTTTGACTTGGTTTCCTAAGCTGAAAGAAAACTCCATGGAAAATGTTTTAATTTGACTAAAGAAACTTTCGTTGAGGTGACGAGAGTAATTGGTCAGCTCAACAACGAAAGTGATGTGTTCGGAATACAGAAATTGCCAAAATTTTGGGAAGCTGTCATAAGCAAGAATGAAGATTAAAGCCTTAAAGGTATTTTGTAAAATAAATTATTTTCTTCAATTCCTTCTTACAGTGTGCAGAATTTTTCAAATGGTCCTTGTATCTCAGCTGTAAAAGGGACAATTTTTCTCTTGTGAAATCGTGTGTGGAAAGTGATCAGAAACAATACAGGTCCAAAATTAAACCCTGTAGAACATCCTGTCTTATTGCATTCGATTCTGAGTGGTTAATGTTGCTTTATTGTTATGGAACTAATACCATCTGCTTTCTGTAACTGAAATGAAATAAAAACTATGAAACTGCTATGCCTAGAATTCCATTATTTTCTAACGTTTGTTTGGGGAGATAATGTTTTATACAGTCAAAAGCTGTAACAAAATATTCCCATTTTGAAATCTATATGAAATATGGTGTGTGAACTTTGGTTTTATTTTTTATTTTGTGTGTGTGTGTGTGTGTGTGTGTGTGTGTGTGTGTGTGTGTGTGTGTGTGTGTGTGTGTGTGTGTGTGTCGGGGAAAACACTGCACCACTAAATCAAAAGTGTTTTGTATATTACAGTATTTGCGCAAAAACTATGCATCTGGTGTGGTTAACTATTGTGCTTTACACGGAGATCTGTGTCTCCTTGTCATAATGAGGATTGTCATATGAGTTGCGCTTCAAAAGACTTTCCCAGCAGTTTTGTACTATTCTTCGTTACTCTTGTACAGGTGAGACCTCTGGGACTTAACTTGCTATAATGAGTTGTTAAGTGTGGAAAGATGTGGGCATCATAGTGGTTATTTCATTAGAGCAGTATGTGTTACTGCATTGCATCCAATCCAGCAGCCTTGAAATTTCTCATCGATGAAAGATAATAAAAGAAATTCAGAAGTTGATGTACAGAAAGTGTCAATCTATTTATGATAGTTCTGCCCTCACAATGCCAGTTAGCCATCTGTCATTGTGGATCTATATAGTTTGATACATGGGGAGTATAATACAGGAAATGAAAGAAATGACAGAGATAAGTGAATGTGCAAGGAAAGATTACAGCATGGTGAGGAATATGGGCAAATAATATGAAACAAGGAAACATAGGAAAAAAGTGATACACCAGATACAAGGAGTGGTAATAAAAAAACCTCTCCAACTGGATTTTCCTAAAATTGACTCACCCCAGTAACCTCTCTACCCCACCCACCTTAATCCTTGGAGTTTATGTAACTGTTATTACAGATATTAATTTTTGGAGAATTTTAATTTTTGACTTCTACCTTAATACTGTGCAACATAAAGTGAAATATTGTCTGGAATTATGCCAATACTGTATTGTTGCCGTAATGCACATGAATGTGTGTATTTTATTTCATGTTACAGAGTGTACTACAATTGCACGATTTAAAGGATGGTAGTTTGCTGAAAACATTTCCCCTTGATGTGGGCACTGTTACGGGTTATTCAGGAAAGAAGAAACATTCAGAGATGTTTTACCAGTTTACGTCGTTTCTAACCCCTGGAATTATATATCATTGTGATCTCACAAAGGAGGAACTAGAACCATCTGTAAGTTGTTTTGCAGTACAGATTTGGTCATTGCCTTATTTAATAGCATGATTATATTCCTAACATTTGGATGACTTCACTTCTAGGTCTTTAGAGAGATAAAATTCCAAGGATTTGATCCCAGTCCATATGAAACTAAACAAGTATTTTTTTCAAGCAAAGATGGCACACAAGTTCCAATGTTCATTGTCCATAAAAAGGTATGTACAACTTGAATTACACAGATTAATTTTGATTATCTATGCATTTTGGCTTCCAGGGTAGAAAGTGAATGCAAACATTCCTTCCTCAGAATGGAGAAAGGGACATTGATTTTATTGGGCAGCCATGTTTTTCCCCTTGGGATTTTGTTTTTTGTGTGGTATTCTAAAGTGGATTTTCCTTTTTGTACCTATACATTTTGTTATCTACACATTTCATAATGTTTTGCATTTGGATTTATACAGTTTTATCATCATCATTTGCAAATAATTCCATTAGAACTGTACAAAGTACTCTGGAGGTGAGCATTTGCCTTCATTTGTGCCCAGATTTCTTTCATTCTCTTAATTTGAACTTCCTGTCATGTGATCAGTGTTTTCACAAATCGTGCTTGTTGGCATGTCCTCTGAGAGGCCCTTCATCACATATGAGCTCATCATATGTTCTAAAATTTTACATCAGATGTCAGCAATAAAAGTTTTCTTGAAGAGAGATGTGACATGTGCTTCCTTCAGACTACTGGGCACAGTAATTTGTTCAAGGGCTCTATGATAAATTATAGGTAAGAGGCTAACTCAGCTGCAAATTCAGTATAGTGTCAGATATGTAATTCCATCGGGTCCTGGAACTTTGTTCAGTTTTAATGATTTCAGCTTTTCCAGTGCCGTTGGTGCAAATATTTATTTCACTCATCTGTTAAGTGGCACAAGAATTGAAATACTCCTAAGTTTTCCTTTGTAAAGCAACATTTGAAAAAGGAGTAGACCACTTCTGCCTGTACTTTGCCAGCGTCAGTTTGTTCCTATCTCGACTGCGACTGATGGAACATCAACAGGGTTGCCACACTTTCTGGAAATCAGGGAATTTCAGATGTCAGAGAAATTTGGGAAATTTGAAAAACGCTGGAAAAATCTCATTTTTGTCTTAGTACATGAAACGGATTTTTAACTGATGTGTAATGCATTGTCACTGGCTAGTTGCAGCCGAATACGTGCGGTGCTTCCCTACACCCTCATTACTACTGCTTCCCCCTTTCTACCACTTCCCTCAGCTTGCAGTTATTGCTGACACCACTTCGTGCGTCTAGCCTAGCAGCTGCTGATGTGAGGCAGGGTGGTGTGAGGAGTGGAGTGGAGTGGTTTGTTTGGATCTGAATCTGAGACTGTAGACACAGTGGCTGGATATGGTCATATGTCCATGAGTTATGTCGAGTGATTGGAGAATGTGTGTGCGTGCGTGCGTGCGTGCTTGCGTGCACTCTCGTTTTCTGACAAACGCTATAACTGAAATTTTAGTTGTGAGTGTGTGATTGTCTTTTCTGAGCTGCAGAGAAGCAGGAATAAATCATCTTTATGATGATATTGCTACCTATCCTTGTTATTATTGATTCTCAGAGTATTTGAACACGTTATCTGTTGCTTGGATTGAGCACCATGCTGTTTATGGCTCATGAATAGCTGGCAACACTAGCGGACTTCTGCGATGGGCCAAAACCACAGTCAGTTTCTGTGGGTATCTGTAATGAATTGGGCCTACTGATGTGCAGCCATTTGGTTCTCACTAATGTGCAGGTCGTGCCCGTCAGATCTAGTCTCACCAATCTGTCTGCAGGGCTGGTGTATTTGTGTGTGACACAATACAGTGGACTTTCATAGTTTATCCATAGACCCAGGACTGTGGTGCTCCTCAGCAAGCAAGAGCCCATCGGCACTGGATTTCAGGAATTGCGACTGTCTCACCACAAGTACACTGTACAGTGTCGCATTTTATAGACGTTTTATTTGTTCTAGTACATTTTGGCATTTAAAAAGTAGTTTATATGTTGGAAAGTTTGGTCAATAAGAAAAAGAAAATTGTCAGTCGCTAGTAGTTTGTATGCTATATATTTCTCAAAAGAAAAATTATAAAAAACTGTAAAATAGTAGATTAATACAGTGGGTAATAACTGACAATGATGAACATAGTAGAACCAACATTTTATTGGCAGTCACCTACAGTGTTGGTTTACACAATTCTTCCCCACCTTATACACTTCTTTCAAGAAGGCTACTTTTTTCTGAGGTTATATCTGAAATCAGTAAAGGCATTTTAAATCTGTCTTTAGACTCCAAGGAAATACATGGTTTTTGTTACCAAACGTGTTTCGTTTTAATAAAGTAAAATAACATCAGTTGTCATACCATTAGGCTTGCTTTATCCATCTAAAAACAGTTCATTGCAAAATATGTTGTTAGTACTTAAGATGTTTGCTCGCATCAGGAAATGCCATAGGCTTCAAAGATTTTTTATTGTATTTCCTCGTTTTCACTATTGTTTCTTATACCACAGTTGCCAAGACTGATTGCCAACTTAAATCTTAACTTACCTTGACATCTCAAAATTTGTCAGGGAAAATGCTAAAACTTGTCGGGAAATCAAGGAATTTCACTTAGGGATACTTGTGGCAACCCTGATAAACTTTGATGCAACTAATGACCTGTATATATGACCAGAATATCTTTGGGTTTCGTGAACAATCATTCGACAGTATTGTGTTATGGTAGTCATTGAAGGTTGGCATTGCTCTCTTGACAGCCAAACATGTTTTATTCAGCATCTCTATTTATAACATAATATGCTATATTTTATACCTCTTATGCAGTAGTCTTTGTTTTTTAGGACTTATTACCATGATCATATACTATGAAGTGTCCTCTCCATCATATATTTTTCCACTGTGTCTGTCTATCCAGTGTGTGGTCAGCTATTTTTTTAAAGTTGGGCCATAATTCCTTAACATGCTCTTGTACTCCACTAAAAGTTGGAAGTCCCTCATTGAGATATTATGCTACTGCTTTTGTGCAGCTGTCACTCTCATAAGTTATTCTGTTTGCCATGCCAGAATTGCTGTTGCTTCAAAGCTGTTGCTTGTGACTGTTATGCTTGAGAGTGAAATTTAAACATCATAAACTCAGTGATGAAGAGAAGAGATACTATTCAATGTGTATTCGTATAACACCCACAGAAATCAGAGTTACTGCTTTGTAGAAACTCCTGTGCTGCTGCTTTAGAAAACTTTCATGTCACAAAGAAATTGCCAAGATGAGTACAGTGTGTGGTAGGTGACTGAAATGAGATTTGATGGCTATGGTATATGCAATAGTGTATCATAGTGCAAGCCACAATAATACAGCTCTGTCATTTGAAAGCTGTAAAAATTCATTTTTGTTGTCATTTTAGATTATTGACTTTTTAACTATAATCCAATTAGAATTACTTTTCGATTGATGTTTCAACATGTTGAGTGATAAGGGACAGCCCCCAGCCAATCATACTTCCTTCTTGAGTGCAATATACACGCTGTGTTGACTGTTTTGTATGTTATGTACAGTGCTTTGTGAAGTGTGGCTGGCTGCGTGCTGGCAACACTGTCCCATGCCACTGCAATGTGTCAATAAAAAAAGTAATTTTAATTGGAATGTATTATCTATATAACCATTGTCGAAAGTTGTTGTTGAGTATTTCCCACATGAAGGATCAGTATAACTTTTAAAAATATTCTAGGGTCTAGTGCAAGATGGAAGCAATCCATGTCTGCTATATGGTTATGGAGGTTTTAATGTCAGCATTCAACCGACATTTAGTGTTACAAGACTGGTGTTCATTCAGCACTTTGGGGGTATATTGGCTGTAGCTAATATTAGAGGCGGAGGGTAAGAAATAATATTATCTATACTGCATAAATACTCCTATGTGTTTAAGACGTTTGAGTAATTTATCTTCTTTCCTTTTTTCCTTTCAGAGAATATGGGGAAGCTTGGCACAATGCTGGTAGACTTTTCAACAAGCAGAATGTGTTTGATGATTTCCAGTGTGCTGCTGAGTATCTTATAAAAGAAAAATTCACATCAAGTAACAAACTTACAATTCAGGGTGGTTCTAATGGAGGACTTCTAGTAGCAGCATGTATAAACCAAAGACCAGAGCTTTTTGGTGCAGCTATAGCTCAAGTTGGTGTTCTTGATATGCTGAGATTTCATAAGTTCACAATTGGTTATGCATGGGTGTCAGACTATGGAAGTTCAGATGACCAAAAACATTTTGAAAATCTGCTTAAATTTTCACCTCTTCATAATGTGAAAGTTCCAGATGGAGATGGAACACAGGTAATTTCTGTTAAGTTCATATAAATTTTAAACATGTGTTTATTATTGAGAAGAACACTCATTGTTCAATTAATTAGTATAATGTTGCTTCAGGTTATTTATTTTATTGTGAACTACCAAAGTATCAGAGCAGTTTAGCAACAAATCTATACTTCCACTTTTCATTAAGTATGTAATTGTACTATTTTTATTAGTTGTACTAATAGTCGGACTTGTGGTTTAACAGTATTAATAAAAAAAAGTTAATTTTAAGCTGTTCAATCAAATCACAGGTGGAAGGGATATAGTTGTTATTCCCATGTGCTTCCAGGGAGTGGAACAGTAGAGAAATAGTCTGTGTTTCTGTGAGATGTCTGCTAAACATTTAAGTGTGAATTGAAGGCTAATCATGTAGATGCAGATGAAAATTGAAAGGCATAAGCATAGGGGATACTGCTGCTGTTAATTGGCATACTGTACATACCCTATTATAAGATAAGACTTTTTCCTCAAATGCCTCATTGAAAAAACATAGGATCGTCTTACATTTATGGATTAAATTATTGTTACTAAGGGCAACATTTTTACATTGTTTGAGACTATATAGGGGTTGTTCTACAATTGCTGATGAAGTTTTGGCTATTGAGGTTACATGCAGATTTATTTTGAAGAATTCGGAATGGCAGGGCTGGACAAACGATATTAGTGTTCTAACAAGGTCAGGATTTCCCAATATGATGAACTGCTAGATGCAGTATTGATTGCTCAAACAGTCACATGATATTTGACTTGCATGGTACTAGTGCAAGGGGTACACAGCAAAAGATGAAGTAGCCTCTACAACAGTTTATTGCTCTGCTTAAAATTTGACAGTTTTGTCAAACACAGGAAGAAACATAATTCAATGCTATCATCTTACAAATGCTTCTTGTATTTGAACAGGTTTGTAATAAAAGTTCTCAAATATGTATGGATACCATATACAAATGTTAGTGCTGCTTTTTAAGGAAGGTAACATTCAAAATTGAAAATGTTGTCCTTCAAAAAACATTATTATATTCAGAACCCATACCAATAATTCGTTTGGTTGAGAGAGACTATAATGATTTATTAAGTGGGTTGCAAAAGAGAAATTCCATCACTGTTGACATACTAAAATACAGTGTAAAAACATTACTAACTTTTAATCAGATTTAGGACATGATGAACATGTTCAGATGAAACAAGAAGGAAAATTGATCCAGAATGACATGGCTAACAAAGAAAATAAATTATACTAAACTGAAAGAAGTGTTATCAAAATAATAAATTACAGTGGCAAGACACAGCATGGAGATAATACCAACAGACGTCAGTAGATTGCTTGACGAGGGCTAGTTCGAGAACTTGACTGAAATGTGATTGCGACCTTTCATTTATCTATTATTTGCTGTTGTTAACATGTGACCTGTGCCCGAGAAGATATTGCTGTCCATGTTGCACAGTTGCTCAACCGCAGCTGCGTGAAACAATTAAGAGTGGGAACAGTGACCAGGGTGTATACGACCTGGGACAACTGGAAGATCCAGGAAAAACCTAGGAATTTTTTACAATTCCGGGAATTTTTCATTGTTTTAGTTTTCAGTTAAATTTTTGTAACTTTGACTGGTAAGAACTAATACTATAACAAATGATATTACTGTATCCCACTACTACAGTATAATACTGCAGCAATAAAACATTAAGAAGAGGGAAAAAATGAAATAAAACTTAAGTTGCAAAGGAAATGCGCTATATACAACAACAAAACACAGCGCTCATACAAGTGTCTTCCAACAGCAAAATGAGTCAAAGGATTTAGGAATACTGTGCAATGCTTCATAACAATAAATTGCCTCTGATGAGTGTGATGTCACATCTGTTTAGATTTGATTCGTCGGAGCAGTTGCAAATGAGCTCACGTGAGTGTGCACTTGAGTTGCGTATGGGTAGTATCTTCTCCTGCTTCTGGATACAGAATAGTGGCAGTTAACTGTATAAGCAATAACAACAGGCAGCCAGATGCTGTCCGGAAAAAATTTACTGATGCGCCTAAGCTGTCATTCACGTATGTGCAACAGGCCCGAAACTAGGGGTGGGGGTAAAACGGGATATCTGCCTCAGGTGACAATTTCACTGGGGGTGGGGGCACCAAATTCATAGTATTGAGGAAAAAGACCTTGTTTCACAAAGCGCCTATCATCCAGCGCACATTGGTCTATCAGTTATTCATATGATTTTGAAACGTATCCCTATTGGTTTTTGAACAAATTCTAAGTTGAAACTTCCTGGCAGATTAAAACTGTGTGCCGGACCAGAGCACTTGCCCGCGAAAGCCAAAGGTCCTAAGTTCGGGTCTCGGTCTGGCACACAGTTTTAATCTGTCAGGAAGTTTCATATCAGCGCACACTCTGCTGCAGAGTGAAAATCTCCTTTTGGAAATTCTAAGTTGATTTCTGAATGAATCGTAAGTTGATTCTTGAATGCGTGCATAGTGTACGTGATGTCTGCCAGGGGACTCCCCATCACATTTAGAAATAAACTTTCCTGCAGACAAAAGGGGACAGGGCTATAAGAGCTGCGCCAAAAAAAAAACCGAACAGTTGAATGACAACCGCTGTCAGTATTGTTATAATTACCAGCGAAATCCATAGATTTAGACTACCATAGTGGAAATACATGACTAACAGGAATAACAGGTAACAAAGATTGCGTATTGTCTTCTCTGTATCTAAGAAAATGAAATTTTGACAAATTTTTTATTCAAATCACTACACTGCTAAGGGTGGGTTAGCCAGTCCCTGGCTAGCAGCCACTAAAATTCTGTTCTTGGAGTAGCACGGAAAACGCATTGTACGAACACGTAATAACACCCAACCGGAGAATAAACTCCGGATAAGTAAACCGGTGATTGTGGCAGGGTTAGTGAAGTTATTTAGAGAATAAGTATTGACACTGCCAGGAATGGTTACAGAATTGATGACAATATTGTGTGTTAGAACAAGGAAGGAGGAGAAATGGGGACTCTCTCAAGTTATGGAAGAATATGGAGAGTCTAAATTTATATAAAAATTTCATACTACTATTTTTTTTATCTCATGCTTCAGAAGCTAGAGTGTATGAATGAAATGTGAAGCTATTTCCTAACATAAAACTTTATACTTGTAGTAGGCCTAATATGCATTAGATATTGGTTCTTCGTGAATTATATTCTGTCGTGTTATAAAAATGACCATTGTGCCAAAACAGTCTCATATTTTTTGGTGTATGTAACAATTGCTGCAATATTAGGCAGGCATATTTCATTTTATCTGGCAGACAGTGACAAAATACATGTAACCAGAGCGAGAAACCACACCAGTCTTGTGTACTATTTGTAGGAACAGCTTTTCTAGTATTAGACGACCACATTTCATTTTTTTGTAGTGAAATGTTGACGAACTTTCATGAGGTAATAGGTTCTTTCCCAGAAAGGGAAGTATGTTGTATAAAGCTGTGGCAAGATTAAAGAAAAAAAAATGCTGGGACTTAAGGATTGAAGAAATGTGTACTGTCTTGCTTGTCTCTTGTCTTTACTGGTTTTATGTCTCCCATATTTAATTTTATGTCACACAAAACAAGTTTTTAGCTAATAGGCAGTAAAGACTGCAAATTTTTTAAAGAGTTCTTGTTCTACCAGTTACAAATAATCCCATCCAGTATTAATTGGGAGGGGTTCTTTTGTAAAAAGAGGGAAAGGATGTCAAACCAGCCAACTGGGAGCAAGAGAGGCACCACAGGACATATTAATTTCCACTGTCCTGAATATAGTTTGAAAGACAGAGCGAAATACAGAGACGTTAGATGGAAGAATGCTGTGCGAAGGTGTGTGCCACTGCACTTTGGCACAATTAAGACTAAATAACATGTCTTATGTTCCCTCGAACATGGGTGTTTTATGTATCAGACTCTAAAGAAAATAGTTTTGAAAAGTCGATTTTTTAAATTTTTGGCGTGTTACCTCTAATGCTCGAGGGAGGGGGAGTGCCACTAATATTGCCCTGGTTCGGAAATATTGTAGATCTGGACCTGATGCACAGAGTAGTCTTAGTTGTTGTGGGGATGTGGTAGTCTCCACGTGACCTGTGTTTACATTAAGTGATTTTGCCATTTCGTCTTCGTTTATTACTCTCACATCAAATGAAAACAAAATGGATTTCTGTGGCCGGGAGCTATCAAGTGAATTAAAATACCTTCACATAATTACAGAGGGCTAAAATATGTTATTAGTTTCAGATTTTATTTTATTTCCACATTTCTGACAGTCGAGCATTAATCTCCTTGCAGCACGTTGAAGTTATTTTTCTCTGTTCGTTAAAGAAATTTGACTTTTATTAACCTTTTTTTTTTGTTGAGGCAGTTAATATATTTAAAATGAATTGTTAATTGTTAATTGGCTGGTTTCAACTGTTCGCTGCATTTCAAGTGCATGTTTTCATCTTCTAGTGCGTGTGGTATTACGCCATAATAAAGAACGAAGCCTGAGATAATACAGTATTGGTACTCCAAGAAAATTTATGAATGTGCACTTTAAGCTGAATTAAGCACTTTTGTATGGTTCACAAAATTCGCAAGCACCTGATTTCTTGGTTCTTTTATGACATATTGTAAGATCTTTTAATGTTTTACATGTACAAATGTATGGACTTCCTGTGTTATCGTAGCTGCCACCTAATGCCAGGTACTCCGTATCATTGACCTCTGTAGTCATTAGACATAATGAGAGAGCAGAATGGGGAACTCCGCAGAACTCACGGACTTCAAACGTGGTCAGGTGATTTGGTTTCACTTGTCATACATCTGTACACGAGATTTCCACACTCCTAAACATCCCTAGGTCCACTGATTCCGAAGTAATAGTGAAGTGGAAACGTGAAGGGGACATGTACAGCACAAAAGCCTTCAGGTCGACCTCGTCTGTTGACTGACAGACCACCGACAGTTTAAGAGAGTTGTAATGTGTAATAAGCAGAAATCTATCCAGACCATCACACAGGAATTCCAAACTGCATCAGGATTCACTGCAAGTACTATGGCAGTTAGATGGGAGGTGAGAAAACTTGGATCTTATGGTCGAGCGGCTGCTCATAAGCCACACATCATACCGGTAAATGCCAAATGACACCTCACTTGGTGTTATGGAGCATAAACATTGGACGATGGAACAGTGGAAAACATTGTGTGTGGAGTTATGACTCATGGTACACAATGTGGCGATCCTGTGTGTGTGTGTGTGTGTGTGTGTGTGTGTGTGTGTGTGTGTGTGTGTGTGTGTGTGTGTGTGTGTGTGTATGTGTGTGTTTCGTGAATGCCCGGTGAACATTGTCTGCCAGTGTGTGTAATGCTAATAGTAAAATTTGGAGGCAATGGTGTTGTGGTATGGTCATGTTCTTGGTCATGGAGGGGCTTGCACCCCTTGTTTTGCATGGCACTGTCACAGCACAGACCTACATTGATGTTTTAAGCACCTTCTTGCTTCCCGCTGTTGAAGAGCAATTCGGGGATGGCGATTGCCTCTTTCAGTGCGATCGAGCACCTGATCATAATGCATGGCCTGTGGCGGAGTGATTACACAACATCCCTGTAATGGACTGGCCTGCAGAGTCCTGACCTGAATCCTGTAGAACACATTTGGGGTGTTTTGGAATGCTGACTTCATGCCAGGTTTCGCCAACTGGCGTAGATACCTCTCCTCAGTGCAGCACTCTGTGAAGAGTGGACTGCCATTCCCCAAGAAACCTTTCAGCACCTGACTGAACACATGTCTAAAAGATTGGAAGACTAAGGGTGGGCCAATACCGTATTGAATTCCAGCATTAGAGATGGTGGGTGCCACAACTTGTAAGTCATTTTCAGCCAGGTGTTTTGATACTTTTGATCACATAATGTATCTATTCAGTAAAGGTAAGCGGATCTGGAGTAGGGCGCATAATCATCTAGCCCAGAGCACTTGACCCTGTCATTCTAGGACAGATTTGTTTACTTTGTTCAGTTGGTTCAACTGTTCCTACGAAAATAGTGCAGAAGGAAAGACAGTGTTCTAGAACAGACTCTGATAAATGGTGTCCCTGTCTGTTCTATCATTACGTTAAGAATTATGACTATGTTTATACTAATTTGCTTTTTCTTGCTGATAACTATGTTGCACAATGTGAATATATGCCACTTCATTTGGAAGGTTTTATAAGGATTACATTCAGAAATAAGTTTTGTTCCTGGGAGTAGGCCATGTGAAGTATTTGTGGGACTGAGCCTTTGGTCCTTCAAAACAAAAATAGTATTTGACACCTCTTATATACATGCAGATACTCCAGAAACCACCAAATGGTGTATGGTGGAGTGTACCTTATACCACAGGCAGTTATTCCCTTTCCTGATCCACCCACAAATGGAGTGAGGGGAAAAAGTCTGTCTGTATGCTTCCACCAAATCCTACTTTATCTTGTCTTTGCACTCTGTACATGAAATGTGTGGTGCCAACAATACAGTTGTTCTGCTGTTAGCTGCAAATGCCAGTGCCTTAATTTTCTCAATTACCCCCACCCCCCACCTCCCACCCAGTAATAACATTGTCTTCCCTCCAGGGATTCCCATTTGACATTATGAAGCAACTCCATAACACTTGCATGTTCATCAAACCTATCGGTAACAAATATAGCACCAAATTACTGAATTGCCTTGATGTTTTCATTTAATATGACCATTTGGGAATCCCAAACACCTCAGCAGTATCAAGAAGGGTTTGCACTAGGGTTCTGTATGTGGTCTCGTGTACAAATGAGATGCCTTTTCCTAAATTTTTCCAATAAACGGAAGCGGATAATTCGCCATCCCAACTACTGACATTATGTGCTATTTCCATTCATATTTATTTGCCCAGATATTTAACCGCCATGACTATGCCAAGCAGCACATTACTAATACTGTATTAAAATGTAACAGAATTTTTTCCTACTCATCTGCATTAAATTTTTCTAAATTCAGAGTGAGCTGCCATTCAGCATGTCAAATAGATATTTTCTTATGTCATCCTGTGCCCGCTGCAGACATTAAGGGGATACACTTACCTCTACACTCGTGTCAGGAGCAGTCACATCTTGCTGCTCACTGTATCCATAAGATCATTTACGTGTATAGAGCACAAGAGTGGTCCTATCACTCCTCCCTGGGCAATCCTGGTAATAACCTTGTCTGTGACGAACATTCACCATGCAGGACAGCATACTGGAATCTGTTATCTAAGAAGTCTTCAAACCTCTCACATATCTGGGAACATATTTCATAGGTTTCTTCTTTGGCTGATATTGCCACAGTGATTGAAGACACTACTACTCAGGCATAGCTTAAAAGAGCTGTCCTAGTAAGGAATCAGTTAGTCTGTCTTTGACTGACAGTACATATTCACTTGCTATGACTGGAAAAGAATGCATTAAATTACAACCTTCATCTGTTTTTCTGTATTGGACACATCAGGAATACTGATCTGCGAACAAGGACTCCATGGGGTAACTGTGCATGATCCATGAGTAAAATGTCCCTCATGGGTTGCCTCTGAAATAAAAACTGAGAGGCACAACTGAAGAAAGCAGAAGAGGATTGTTCCGTAATATCAAAGAATATTTCAGAATCTCTTGAGCCCAATGCTATACATCACTGAGGATGCTACTGCTGGATGAAGCAGCAGTAAAAGGTGTGTGAACAATAGAAAGAAGTTAGTCAATAAGAATTAACAAACATATTAGCCTATTGAATTTTAATTTATTTGGTGCTGTTTTTTTGGAAATTCTGCTCTTTAATGCTTTGATAATTCCACTTTGGTCCAAATAGAGTAGCTGAAGAAGTCATGACAATAGAATATTTTAATTCTAATTCAAAATTAGTGCGAGAGACAGTATCACATGCTGTAAAAATTCAGTACTCCTGAGCAGGTACAGCCTCAAATGCCACTTAGCGATGTGCAACTGGACAGGCATGCGTAGGCAAAGTGAGGCAAGGTCTCTTGAAATAAGTCACAAGGAAACACGTGCCAAACAAAAATAAGTCGACATGGTGTACAGAGACAGAATATTTTCGAAGCACTGAAAATAAGTTAAGGAAAGCTATACCCAAGTAACATCCTCCAAAATGTTATGTAAAAGGAAGCCATGAGCAGCGTGAAGTTAGTATTCATAGAGTATTAAACCAGTAATTGAGCAGCAGACAATGAGTGATGTCAGGGCAGGGACTCAACATGGTGGAGGGTGGCAGCAGTTACTGATGGAGCAGTGGAAACTTCAGCCACAAGAAGACTGTGAGGCTCTGGTGGGCACAACCGCTTTTAGATAAGTATCACTTTGTTTTTACTTCCATTGGGATTGCATCAGCCAAACAGCTAGACTCTGTCTTAGATAATGACTTGATCATTTTTCACTTAATAGTAGGAAGAAGACAGTGATTGGTGCTTGTCTCCTGCTAGTTCAGCTAAGGAACCATTTAGTATTAGTGAGGTAGATCAAGGGACCAGTGATTCAGTAGTTAGCAGAACAAGTGAGAGCAAAGGTGCTCATCTCTGATGAAAGTTACAGATTGTATTTATTAAGAGTAGGACCCAGAGAAGAGGTGCTGATTTAATCTATAGGAAGTTAAGACTTTATGTGTATCTTAAGTAATATATGTATATTTGTATCTCAAGGAATAATTGGTCTGACAACTTCACATTCAAAGTGTTTAGATTGAATAAATCTTAAACCCATCTAAGCAACCAAGGAGGTTCTTCTCCCTCTCATCTCCATTATAAATGTTAATTAGAACAGCGCAATGGACTCCCATTGCCATCAGTGTCCTAGTTGCACCACACCAGGTAAACCAACTCTGTATTGGTGAACGGGAGCTGTGCCGTGACACAACAAAGATAGTGGTTCATGCTTCAGGTGTTCTACATAGTCACCTTCCACTTCCATATAATGCACAGAACATTCATACAACCATGTCACTCCAGAAAACTCATTCTTTGGGATTTTGGTTAACTCGTAGGCTTGAATGTTGGCAATTATCAGTGAATTGATCTTCCATGTGAATTTCTGCAGTTTGTCATTTTGTGATATGTTCGTATTGGTAACACAGTCTCATCACCCTCGGAATGTTTTGGATGGATGGTGTATGGCATTTTGAAAGTACAATAAAGTTGATGTAATAATTAGTAATGTACTAAATTTCCTGAACTTTATATGGTTTTGTGTTCAGAATTCCATTGTATTTAGGTTTGGTGTTTGTAATACAGTTGTGATGATGATAATAATAATATTAATAATAATAATAATACACTGCAACCACCTCAAGGACAAGGCCACTTTATTGAAAAGCGATGTGACGGGTTATTCTTCATTGTAGGATTGTATGATAAGATAAAAAATAAAGCTGGAATAAAACTATTTTATTGCTATTATCAGTATTATAACTGCTTGGGCCAGGCTCATTTGATGTGGTTCATATAAGTCACATAATGATACTTAAAACAACTTCAAAAAATTATTATTGAGTCTTGTGTGGTATAGCATTCTATCAGCTGTGTTTCTTTCGTCTGCCTGCCTTTCAGTTTCTTTTATCCTCTCCCTATGCCCCAGACATCTTTTGTGATGCTGGAGTTTGATATTTCCATACTGGGTCACCGTGCTCCACAGTTTCCTATTTCATTATTTCTTTTCTTTTGAGCTGCAATGTTGACAATATCCTATGTATTTTAGTTTGTGTTTCACTCTCTGTAAACAGATGTGTGAATCAGATTCTGCATCGGTCGCAGTGTACTGCCTGATTTTTATTTTACATTTGTTAGACAGGAACCTCATTTAACAAGTATTTCCCATAATATGCATTTTGCATAATGAACAAAACAAATTGTAAAAGAATGGCTTGCTTAATGAGCAATGTTTTACATAACAAGTGATGACAATTCAGTGTAGTGTCGGCTGTTCTCGTGCAGCTGGATAAACATTCAACAACAGGAACACCTTTCATTGATGGTAGCTGAACAATGTCTTTAGTACGTATTGCAGTCTGAGTGATCACACATTTTTCTAAACTTGTGTTCACACAGTGTTTTTTTTGTGTGCAAATTTTAATAACCTTCATAGAAATGCCCCCGAAGATAGAGCCACAAGAAGATGACCATAAAAGAAGGAAAAGAACTTAAGAAATGAAATGTAAACAATTGAAAAACATCAATGTGTCCAGTGTGTTGCTGACGTAGCATGCACAGTCACTCTGTATCAACTATTTGTGCTATCCTCAAGAACAAATACAAGATTAAGTAGAATTAAGAAGATATATGCTTCAAAGGGAGTGACAAGAGTAGCTAAACAACTGTTTCATGTTCTGGATGATGTCTAAAGATTGCTCCTTATGTGGATAAACGAAAACCAATTGCAGGGTGATACTATTGATCAGAAAATCATTTGTGAGAAGGTGAGAATGAGTTTCGCTGACCTCGGTAAAAAGACTCCACAATCATCAGTGGTCAGTGTTTAAGGGACTCTGTGGGTGGTTTGAGAAGTTTTAAGAGAAGCAGCATCCACAGTGTTGTGAGGCATGGCAAAGCAGGTAGATCAAACACAGATACCAGAGAACTTTATCAGCAACATAAAGATTCTCGTAGATTCTGAGGGTTATCTGCCGCAACAGTTTTTAATTGTGATGAGACAGGTCTATTCTGGAAATAGATGCTTAAGTGTACCTTTATAACAGCAGAAGAAAATGCATTGCCCAGTCACAAACCAAAGAAAGACTGCTCACACGGCTATTCTGTACCAATGCAAGTAGTGATTTGAAAATTAAACCTCTACTTGCTTACCATTCAGAAACTCTGTGAGCTCTAAGAAGTGTAAAGTCCAGGAGAGCAGGTTATATGTGAGGTGGAGGTCCAACAATAAGGCTTGGGTGAAGTGATATTTTTTGTGATTGTATCAATGAAGCGTTTGATCCCTTGTTGAAAGAGATATTTGCTTGAGATGAATCTGTCAATCCATGTCTTGCTTGTTATGCACAACACTCCTGCTCATTCTCCAGGCCTACGACTCCACCTCCTAGTAAAAAAGAATTAGTTATGTAGCATGAATAATTAAGTACATAATTGTGTATGTATAATTTTCTTTGAATGAATGGCATGAATAAGATAGTTTTAGAACTTTCTCCTCATGGAATGCATTACCATATTTTACATTAATTTATGTGGGTTTTGCTTAATGAGAGTTTTGCATTACGAGTAAGATTCTGGAATGAATTATGCTTGCTATGCAGTTTCCACTGTATTTATTGAAACTGATACACATTATTTCCTGTTACTTGCAATCTTGAGTAGAGTAGTATATTATTGTTATTATTATTATTATTATTATTATTATTATTATTATTATTATTATTATTCTTTCAGTATCCAGCCACTCTATTGTTAACTGCTGATCACGATGACAGAGTTGTTCCTCTCCACTCCCTGAAGTTCATTGCAACACTACATCATGTTCTGCGAGATGTGAAGAAACAGGTGAGATAACAGTATTGTTCAGTGTTTGCTTCATTATTAACAACAGTTAATAAGACTTGTACACTGGTTTCTTTTTGGATAGGATTCGTAATTGGGGACTGATAACACAGGGTGTTCATTTATAACTGTAGATAAGAATGATACAATCGGGTTACATCTTTATTCACCATTTCTATGTGGACCTCATTTCGCAAGGACAATCTGTAAACCGTTGGTAAAGAATTGCATAAGTAACTCACATTTGCAAGTTACAAAATGGAACACCCCCCCCCCCCCCCCCCCCTACCCACCCACCCACCTACACACGCGCGCACATGGGCAGGGGCAATGTTGTGAAAAAGTAGTAAAAATTCCAACCTGTTGGTTGGTGTGTGAGTGGGCAGGCGTTTAAAAGATTACTTCTTGTGTTTCTCATGAAAAACTAGAAAACCACAACTTCTAGCAAAAATGTTTTGTAGTACAAAATTAAACTATATTAAATTTCGTACAAACATTCTGTTCTTCTATTTCTCAAGAACTAATACACTTCAGCACCGAAGAAACTGGTATAGGCATGCATATTCAAATACACAGAAAAATAAACAGCCAGAATACGGTTCTGGAGTTGGCAACGCCTATACAAGACAAGTGTCTGGCGCAGTTGTTAGTTGGGTTACTGCTGCTACATTGGCAGGTTATCAAAATTTGAGTGAGTTTGAACTTGGTGTTGTAGTCCACACAGGCACAGCATCTCCGATGTAGCGATTAAGGGGGGATTTTCCCGTACGACCATTTCATGAGTGTACTGTGAATACCAGGACTCTGGTAAAACATCAAATCTCCAACATCAGTGCTTCTGGAAAAGGATCCTGCAAGAATGGGACCAATGACAATGGAAGAGAATTGGAAAATTGTTCAGTGTGACAGAAGTGCAATTTTTCTGCAAGTTGCAGCAGATTTCAGTGCTGGGCCATCAGCAAGTGTCAGTGTGCGAACCATTCAACAAAACAGCATCGATATGGGCTTTTGGAGCTGAAGGCCCAATCATACCCTTAATGACTGAAAGAAAGAAAACATTACACCTCTCCTAGGCCCATCTACACTGTCAATGGACTGTTGATGAGCAGAAACATATAGCCTGGTCAGACAGGTCTTGTTTCAAATTGTATGAAGCAGATGGACGTGTACCAATATGGAGACAACCTCATGAATCCTTAGACCCTGCATGTCAGCATGGGACTGTTCAAGCTGGTGGAGGCTCTGCAATGGAGTCAGGTGTGTGCAGTTGGGGTGATATGGGACCCCTGATATGTTTAGATTCTACTCTGACAGGTGACATGCACGTAAGCAACATGTCTGATCACATGCATCCATTCATGTCCAGTGTGCATTCTGACAGATTTGTGTAATTCAGCAAGACAATGAGACACACCATACATCTAGAATTGCTGTAGGGTGGCTCCAGGAACATACTTCTGAATTCAAACACCTCTGCTGACTTGAACATTATTGAGCATGTCTGGGATGCCATGCCGTGTGCTGTTCAGAAGAGATCACCAGCCCCCCATATTCTTACAGATTTATGGGCAGCCCTGTAGGATTTATGGTGTCAATTCCATCTAGCACTGCTTCAGATGTTAGTGAAGTCCATTCCCCATTGTGTTGCAGCGCTTCCACATGCTCACACGGGCTCTACACGACATTAGGCAGGTGTACCAATTTCCTTGGAACTTGAGTTTTCCTGCCATTTACAAAATTTTTTGTTGTTCTTGTCAAGTTTCCTATGTCCACAATGTTAATTTCCACCTGATTTTGCATCAACATGTTTATAATTTTCCCACAATTTAAACATTACGAAAAAGTTGAAATGTCATTGACTTTGTGTTGCTCAAATGTTTTTAGTTTAAACAGAGTGCCAGTTACATATTTTTTCACGCTGATCAAAATGAGTTTTATTTTTTGTGATGTCACACACAGTGTGTGGGGTTTTGGTTGTTTAGGTAACTGAGGAGGCACAGTATGTGACAACCTCAAAAAGACAACTACAGTGCAAGAGCCGCAGAACAACACACATTCAAACACCACACAAAATACTCATGTACATATGTGCACTTGACAGTGAGAAAAAAATTCTCTGACCGCATCATGATAAGCATGAAAAAATACATAATTAGTGCAGTATTTCATTATTTAAATAATGAATTACAGCTGCATGCTTTCAGAAACATTGACATATGAAATTGAGTCAGATGTTCCTACTTCCCAGACATTGAACAGTTACTGTTACATCAGCAGTTTTTATTAGATAATAAACCTTTATTAGATAATGAACAAGCCCTTGGCAAGTCTTCTGATGCCTGTTATGAATGTATATCATACATGAAGTGTGAAAATGCAAGAAGGTATCCTGCACAGAACTTTTATAGCTTAAAATGTTATTTCCCACATTTTACATTTTCCCGCATTTCACACCAATTTTTGAAGCCCCTTGAACAGTGTAAAAGCAGGGTTTCACTGTAGTTTGTGTTAAATGGGATGGGAATATCACAAATTATTAAAAATAGTGTTTTAATTGTACAAAATTGTTTACTAGTAAAGTGTGTTACAAAGAAATATAAAAGTGCGTACCACATCTAAGTGCAGTAGACCTGTATTAGAAGATAACTGTGTCCTCATGGTGTAACAGGGTGGAAGAGGGGTAGTAGTTTGAGTTAGGGTATGTTGTTGGATTGTGGTCATGCAGCTCCCTTTTTCATGAATCTGCAAACGGAAAAGCAAGCAGCCGATGTCCCATTATATCTACCCCACTACATCACAAGAAGAAAGTATTTCACACAGGTGTACTGACACTTCACAGTTTGATTGTGAGTCATTGAGATCACTGGCGATGCAGTCGGACATGCCTTACATATGGGGTGGGAGGGATGTTTATTTTCCATAAAGTGTGTAAGCACTATATGGAATAGATATATGAGCTACTAATGCTAAAAACACACATGTACAGAATATATGTAAATCTCTGCACACTATTCTGCATTGCTAGAGGGGGATTGATTCTCAGTCAAATTCTTCATTTGTATGGTCATAGTGTCCATAGTTGCTTTATAATTCTTGAGGGTATTTTTGCTGTCATTGGAACTACAAAATGCACGATTTTTTTCATCAGATGCGTTATGCTTTATTGAGGTACAGCATCATCAGTGGTCTGTAATTAAGTTATTTACATTTTGATTTGCTTTTCAGATTGAAAAACAGTTAGTTAAGAACAGGTTGACTTGTACTTTTGGTGATCTTTCAGCTGATTTCTTGCTTGCATCGGGAAATGCCGTCTGCTAGCACATCGTTGTTTTTCTGTGTTACACTGATAATTTTGGTCTCATATTTAGATATTCTGCCCCACTATGTATTTTTCACAACACACTTTTATGCACACTGCTGTATTGTTTGTTTTTGTACTTCACATATGTGTTCTTTGTGTTTTGAAGTGTTGCCAAGTGGCGATGCTGAGTCACGATAGACCTTTGTCAGTAGTAGACACAAACGTAAATTACATCCATCCTGGAGTTCCCATTGTTTGATTTTAACCTTTCCATTACTTTGTCTTTGACCTACAACTATTTTTTTTTTAAAAAAATAGGTTATTGTATGTGTGCAGTTCTATTTAATTATGTTTCTGTGTATGTACTGTATAAGAGTAGAGAAGGAATATCAATGGAGGTTTTTATTTTTTTTAAAGGGGAAACCACGATGAGAGGACATGCAGCAGTGTGATTGAGTGAGAATTAGAAGAGAAGGTGATGAGTGAGAAGTGAAATGAAACAGTGAGGGGGGAGGGAGTTGTGGGAGGGTGGGTGAAGGATGGAAAAGGCTATTTTCTTTAGTAATTTCATCAATTATTCTGTAGTGTGTCTGGTTTCCAATATTTATATGGTTACTGAGCACTGTTTATTTTGTGTTAATGCTTTTTGTACGTGGAAATTTTCTTGGAAAAAAGGTGGTGTCTATCTTTACTGATTTTTATGATACTCATATCGTTTTCAATATTGTGTGATCTATGGTGTTCTTCTTTTAGATTATCCATAAATGTTGAATGGTTTGTACTGTGTTTGTTCTGATGTGTTCTTTATATCTTGTCAGATGCCCTGCCAGTCCTTGCACTGTATATTTTCTAACAATCTCTGCAACTGAGCTGATGGATAACACGTTGTTAGTACAGTATCTGTCTGGTTTTGATTTTAGAGTTAGGAGTGCTTCATTGTTTGTTTTTTGTAAGCAATGTTTATGCCTTGTTTTTTTTAATTGGTTTCCTATTTGATGAGTTAATTTGCTGTGGAAATCACCTCAAAGGATACGATCTATTGATACGTAATCAGCATGGTTTCAGAAAACATCGCTCTTGTGCAATGCAGCTAGCTCTTTATTCGCATGAAGTAATGGCCGCTATCGACAGGGGATCTCAAGTTGATTCCGTATTTCTAGATTTCCGGAAAGCTTTTGACACTGTTCTTCACAAGCGACTTCTAATCAAGCTGCGGGCCTATGGGGTGTCGTCTCAGTTGTGCGACTGGATTCGTGATTTCCTGTCGGGAAGGTCGCAGTTCATAGTAATAGACGGCAAACAGTTCTCTTAGGTTGTTCGCAGATGATGCTGTAATTTACCGTCTAGTAAGGTCATCCGAAGACCAGTATCAGTTGCAAAGCGATTTAGAAAAGATTGCTGTATGGTGTGGCAGGTGGCAGTTGATGCTAAATAACGAAAAGTGTGAGGTGATCCACATGAGTCCCAAAAGAAATCCGTTGGAATTAGATTACTCAATAAATAGTAAAATTCTCAAGACTGTCAATTCCACTAAGTACCTGGGTGTAAAAATTACGAACAACTTCAGTTGGAAAGACCACATAGATAATATTGTGGGGAAGGCGAGCCAAAGGTTGCGTTTCATTGGCAGGACACTTAGAAGATCCAACAAGTCCACTAAAGAGACAGCTTATACTACACTCGTTCGTCCTCTGTTAGAATATTGCTGTGCGGTGTGGGATCCTTACCAGGTGGGATTAACGGAGGACATCGAAAGGGTGCAAAAAATGGCAGCTCGTTTTGTATTATCACGTAATAGGGGAGAAAGTGTGGCAGATGTGACACGCGAATTATGATGGAAGTCATTAGAGCAAAGACGTTTTTCGTCGCGGCAAGATCTTTTTATGAAATTTCAGTCACCAACTTTCTCTTCCGAATGCAAAAATATTTTGTTGAGCCCAACGTACATAGGTAAGAATGATCATCAAAATAAAATATGAGAAATCAGAGCTCGAACAGAAAGGTTTAGGTGTTTGTTTTTCCCGCACACTGTTAGGGAGTGGAATGGTAGAGAGATAGTATGATTGTGGTTTGATGAACCCTCTGCCAAGCACTTAAATGTGAATTGCAGAGTAGTCATGTAGATGTAGATGTAGAAGGTAACTGTATGGTGGTTTTTTTTTTTTTTTTTTGTGCAAGTTGTATGAGTTAGCGCGGTTTTTTCATTATTTGTCTCTTTTTTTTGTTTAGTTTGTTAACATTGTTTCTTTGTGTCCATTTTTAATGCTGTTTGTTTTATAATGGCTAACTCTTTCTGGTAATTAGAAGTGTTTACGGGGATCATGTTCAGCCTGTTTAACATGTATCTGGTTGCTGCTTGTTTGTGGGTCTGTAGGTGGTTTGAAGTTTCATTTAATATGTCACTTGTTTTGCGTTTCCTTCATATGTCAAATGTTTGTTTATTATTATCTTTTCTTATGGTTATGTCTAAAAAGTGTGGTGAGTTTTCTTGTTCATCTTCTGTTGTGAAATTTTGGTGTTCAGTACTTATGCCTTTGTGTAGTTGCTGTAGCCTGTTTTTAGGGTCATCTACCATGCATATTGTCATCCATGTATCAGTACCAGTTGATAATGATGTAGCTTTTTTTGTTATGTCTTCAAATATTAATTTTTCTATATGATTCATGAAAATGTTGACTAAGGTTTCCGAGGTAGGTGAACCATGTGTAAACCTTCTTCTTGTATGTAGTATTCTTGATTGAATTCAAAATAATTTTGTTGTGCGAGTAATAGTAATTATTTTATGGTTTCATCTGTGTGTTCATGAGGTAGCTGGTTGTGTTTTTTCAGGATTTCTTCAATTACTTTTATGGTTTCATTAACAGGGTTGCAACTGTACATATTTTCTACATCAAAGGATTGCTGTGTCAGGGATTTTAGTGTGTATTGCATGTTCTACCAGTTGAGGGTATTTCTGATTGTTTTATCATTTTCTAGTTTATAATACTAGGTGAGCTGTGGCTGCATTTGTTTTGCTAGTAGGTATGTAGGAGCTGCTCTTAATCCTCTATTGGATGGGCTGGATAATTTTCTTAATGGATGTTTGGTTGACATCTCATGTTGGGGGCTTGAGGGTTCTCTTGTACGAGTCTGTTTCTTTCTGTCTGTAAATGTATGCCGTATATACTCGAATCTAAGTGGCACTTTTTTCCACTTTTTGTAATCCAAAAAACTGCCTGTGGCTTAGAATTGAGTGCAAAGTAAGCGGAAGTTGTGAAAAATGCTGGTAGGTGCCGCCACAACTTACCTCTGCTGTCGAATATATGTAGCACTACACAGGCATGCTTTGCAGGCACAAAGATAAATATTGGCGCCAAATCCTCTTCATCAGTAAATAAATTTAAAAAAATGTGGAAGATGAGCTTTTTTTCTCCACCTTAGTTTTCGACCACTGCATTTTCATACATTATCTAACGAAGTAAATACAAATTTCGTATTGTTAATCTACGAATGTAGTAGCATTTCTATGTACTACTAATATCCGTCTGGAAAGACTGTTTGGGATGTTTGTCAATATGGCCAACTGTACCTATGAGAAGAGATGGTTGCTAACCCGTCTGGAAAGACTGTTTGGGATGTTTGTCAATATGGCCAACTGTACCTATGAGAAGAGATGGTTGCTAATAGGAACTTTTATGAATTGTGAATCACATGCAGTATTCTCTTCGCTGTAAGTATAATACGAATATAAACATTTTGCCATGTATTCTTTTGTGTTTGCTGCTATCTCATTTAAATCCTGTCTGCCTAATAAACTACGAAACTAGAGTGAGACAACAGCAAACGCGGAAGAATATTCATGTCATGTTTATATATGTATTATTCTTATGCCTAATAGTGATAGTCAGAAATGAAGCACGACAATTGACTAGATTTTTAAATCTAAGATGACTGTTATTTCTGTGCAGAATGTAACGTACTGAAGAGGCGTTGCAAAGATTTTCAAACAGGGAAAAATTTTTGCTAAACTCTCGTTCAGAACATCATCTATCATACGCAGTCTATTATTTGGTTCTTGTTGATCATTATCAAAGAAAGCAGCAGTGTAAGTAACAACAAATAGTAGTCTCTTGCCATTGTTTCACTAATGAGACCATTCCTCTCTTTTTTTAATTGTAAGTGGCGCTAGCGTGCACAAAAGCAAACCATGCAACGAGCGGCGACAGGCTGTAAACACTCATTATCAGAATGTGACAAACAATGCATGACACAGTACAGTAATGCATTTTCAGCTTAGTGACGTAAACACATATAACAAAGAGAACGGCACTTATCAGATCAAAGAAAAATAAGCAATCAATTCAAACCTGACAAAGCACGTGAAAAAGGAAGGGTACCCGTATAAAATACGGACGGAGCGTCTGACGCATAGCAATGGCTACCTGGTAAAGCTTAACTGCTAAGCTTAAGACTCAAACCAAACTACTGTAGCTGTACAGTCATTCATTCGACCTAAATTGTGTCTCATATTACAATGGACCAACTTTGTTTAGATTTGGAGGTGCGGTCCAAAACTTTTCTCTCCCCTTGAATTTTGAGTCTCAAATTTCAGGTGCGGCTTAAATTTGGGAAATTTTTTTTTCCTTGATTTAGAGTCTCATTTTTCAGGTGCGGCTTAGATGAGAGTGCGGCTTACATTGGAGTAAATACGGTACTCTGTTTTTGAGTATTTTTTAAACATGTTTGAGTTTTGTTAGTTGGGTTTGATTTTTAACTTTTTATATTTTTGCTAATGAATTAGTCTGTTTTTTATGTATTCTTTTTTTTTTTCGTAAGGAGAACACTACTACCTTTGTCAGATTTTGTTGCAATGACATTTTCTGTTTGCTGTTTTTTCTTTATATTTTAAGCTGTTTCATCACAATTATTTTTGAATTTATATTTTCCTTCTTTAATCTGTGTTGCCATGTTCATTAACTCCCTAGTCAGCCCTGTGTTTACACTATTGTTTCCGTTTTTTGTTCTATAGTGAGAATATATTCAGATTCTATAATGAGATCTTGTTTCACTTGTTAATTTGCTGCTGAGTCAACATTGTGTTTTAGGCCTTTTTCTGAGAGCTGTTCTTAGTTTTCATGCAGTGTTATCTGTAAGATTGACCACCATAGGATAGAAATTGTGTGTGTGAAAAAAAAATTGTGTGTTTTTGTAGTGGCAATGACAGCAAAAATATCATCAAGAATTATAAAGCAACTATGGACACAGTGGCCACACAAATGAAGAATTTAATGTCATCATGTCAAGAATTTCCAGTTGGCCTCTATTACCAGTTTAAGAAGATACAGATTCATTTTAATTTGTGTCGAACAGTTGAAACCCCCAGATTTAATAACCATTGTAAACATAAAGATAAATAGTTGGAAAAGAGCAAAACTTGCCAGGCAGGCCACTAAAAATGTCGGGCTGAAATGCGAAATTAAATCACTATATACAAAGAAACAGACATTAAACAAAGAATTATATGTAATTCACCTTCAACTAGCACAAAAATTAATCTGGCTATTTTTGCTTCCATTGTGGAAAAAGTCAAAAGGTGCATATGCACAGCTATAAACAAAATGCGACTAAAGCGCAATAAGAAAATTGAAAATCTCAAATGGCACCACGCACAACCCCATAACAGCAAACAAATTCACACACACAGTTTGTCAGAGGTTGACTGGACTAAATATAATTACTGTGTTACTTCAGATTAGTTTAATACTTGTTCCATTGATCATGAAGAAGACACTTTGTAATGATGTGGAATGTGTCAGGTTAATAAAAGAAGTCTGTACAAGATACTACATTACACAAAATATTGCATGACACTAATGTTTAAATTGTTGTTTCTTCCCCCCCCCCCCCCCTTAATTTATATCTAAAAATTCATCCAATGAGTAGGAGGAGTTGTCATCTAGAATATCTTTTAATTTATTTTTAAATGTTAGTTGGCTATCTGTCAGGCTTTTGATGCTGTTTGGTAGGTGACCAAAGACTTCTGTGGCAGCATAATTTACCCCTTTCTGTGCCAAAGTCAGATTTAACCCTGCATAGTGAAAATCATCCTTTCTCCTGGTGTTATAGCTATGCACACTGCTATTGCTTTTGAGCTGGGTTGGACTGTTAACAAATTTCATAAGTGAATATATTTATATTGTGAGGTTACTGTGAGGATCCCTAGATCTTTAAATAGATGTCTGCAGGATGACCGTGAGTGGGCTCCAGCAATTATTCTGATTGCACGTTTTTGAGCAATGAATACTTTCCTACTCAATGATTAATTACCCCAGAATGTGATGCCATATGAAAGCAGTGAATGAAAGTAGGCATAGTAAGCTAATTTACTGAGATTCTTATCACGAAAATTTGAAATAACCCTAATAGCATACATAGCTGAACTCGCACGTTTCAGCAGACCATCAATGTGTTGCTTCCAGTTTAACCTCTCATGAATGGACACACCTAAAAATTTTGAAAATTCTACCTTAGCTACAGATTTCCGTTCAAAGTCTACATTTATTACTGGAGTTGTGCCATTTACTGAGCGGAACTGTATATACTGTGTTTTATCAAAATTTAGTGAGTTTGAGGAATCAGCTGTTTTAACATTATATGAACCACTTATTTCAATTTTCTGCAATCTTCCAGTTAAGTATGAATTAAACCATTTGTGAACTGCCCCCCTCAAACCATAATGATTTAGCTTATCTAAAAGAATTCCATGATTTACACAATCAAAGGCCTTTGAGAGATCACACACAGTGTGATTCCCATTGATTAAAGCTTCTTGCATGAACTTGTTGTCTTTGTATACAGAGTATTCTTACTTTTTGTTCTATTTTTTAAATTTGAAATACCAGTTTCTTCTGAAAACTCAATAGGTCACTGAAATTTCATTGCTGATTTTACCACAAAGCGTAACCTTAATTCACTCTTCTAGTTTATATTTCATTATCTGGTTAAGCATCTTCCCACTGACGTTGTTGTTGTGGTCTTCAGTCCTGAGACTGGTTTGATGCAGCTCTCCATGCTACTTTCTCCTGTGAAAGTTTCATCATCTCCCAGTACTTACTGCAACCTACATCCTTCTGAATCTGCTTAGTGTATTCATCTCTTGGTCTTCCTCTACGATTTTTACCCTCCACGCTACCCTCCAATGCTAAATTTGTGATCCCTTGATGCCTCAGAACATGTCCTACCAACCGGTCCCTTCTTCTCGTCAAGTTGTGCCACAAACTCCTCTCATCCCCAATTCTATTAAATACCTCCTCATAAGTTACGTGATCTACCCATCTAATCTTCAGCATTCTTCTGTAGCACCACATTTCGAAAGCATCTATTCACTTCCTGTTCAAACTATTTATCGTCCATGTTTCATTTCCATACATGGATACACTCCAAACAAATACTTTCAGAAACAACTTCCTGACACTTAAATCTATACTTGATGTTAAGAAATTTTTCTTCTTCAGAAGCGATTTCCTTGCCAATGCCAGTGTACATTTTATATCTTCTCTACTTCAACCATCATCAGTTATTTTTCTCCTCAAATAGCAAAACTCCTTTACTACTTTGTGTCTCATTTCCTAATCTAATTCCCTCAGCATCACCCGACTGAATTCGACTACATTCCATTATCCTCGTTTTGCTTTTGTTGATGTTCATCTTATATCCTCCTTTCAAGACACTGTCCATTCTGTTCAACTGCTCTTCCAAATCCTTTGCTGTCTCTGTCAGAATTACAATGTCATCGGCGAACATCAAAGTTTTTATTTCTTCTCCATGGATTTTAATAACTACTCCAAATTTTTCTTTTGTTTCCTTTACTGCTTGCTCAATATAAATATTGAATAACATTGGGGAGAAGCTACAACCCTGTCTCACTCCATTCCCAACCACTGCTTCCATTTCATGTCCCTCGACTCTTATAACTGCCTTCACTACTTCATCCCTCAAAGCTACCCATTCTTCTTCTACTGTACTTCTTTCCCCCACTGCTGTCAATTGTTCTCTTATGCTCTCCCTGAAACTCTGTACAACCTCTGAATTTACGATATATATCTGTGAGAACCTGGATAAACTGACTAAACCAAATACGGATACTGTAATAGAGCAGAGTTGTTCAGAAACGAGTCTGATCATTAAGGATTTTAATAGATTTGAGTCTAACTACTTACTCTATCCACAAGACTTTTGTATTAATTGGGCATTGAATTGAAACACAAATGCGCACACAATTAAAATACTAATTTCTCAGAAAATTGGTGTGTGTTAATTAATGAGCCTACAAATATTGGATTGGCTTCTGCATCACACTCCTCAGAATTTTCAGGTTTGAGATTAAATGAAAACCTGTCTAAGAATGAAACATAGCTCCATTTGGTTTTCATCCATCTGTAATATTCTTTTGCCAAATACACGAAGCCACCATATTGTCATATTAATGGAATGTGCATTGCGGGCTGTGTGTGTATAGAGACAAAGTGCATAAAAAAAATTGCCAACAAATTGAATTGATATGTGTGTTTTGTTGTGTATGAAAGTCTCAATGCATTTGAGTCGTAGCCTGCTTTGACTTGTGACTGGAAGGAAAAAATTGGTAATAATTTGCTCTGTCTGTAGCTGCTTATGAGTGATTATTCTGATCTTTGAATACCTCTTATTGCCTCCCCCCACCCCACCAAAAAAGACACTGCATTTTAGGTAATACTTTGGGATTTGATACTTAATGGCATGACTGACCATTTTTATCTTACCAATTGCTTATCATGCTGCAGATTCCAGTAAAGAACGTTATCGGAACATAGCTGAAAGGTGACGGGTACCACTCTCTTTTTATGCTTTTCAGCTCATTACTTCCCTTACATGGCAAGTTTTTTATCCATACACAATTTTTTGTTCGTATGTAGTCAAAATTTTACTGTTCATAGATTATTTTAAAGTTTGCAGAAACTAAACTGAGTAAGATATAAAGAATTAAAATTTATGTATAGTAACTACACTTAGTTTTCATCTTTTTTAGACGCTGTAATATTATACAGAATGCTGTGTCACAGTTTTGGTGAGAATTTCTTGCAAATTTTCTACTGATCCTTTGCTATTCATCCTCAGCCATTTGCATGCAGAATGTTGAGGTTTAATGTTCATAACTGTTTGAATATTTGTGTTGTAAAGCTTCTGATATGACCTAGTGGATAACAGTAGAATACTGATGTCTCAGAAGCTCGTGAAGTCACTTCATATTCCTAACAAAGATGGCATCTTGATGTCCCAGATGTTTCCCAAATAAGAAGTATTTTACTTATGGAAATTTGTACTTCAGTACATAGCAGTTGGTATTAGATGAACGATGACTGGTTGTAGTGCTCTTCGCTTTTTCATATTAATGTGTGACCATCTTAATGCTGTACATTGCCCACCCTCCCCTATTCAATTCTTGGTAATTACTGGTCTTGGTGAAATAAAAGAAAATGGAGCCACCTCCTATGTATTAAATGGAAATAGACATTTAGTGTGGAAACAGGTTAACCCATCATAACAGGAAAATTGAGCATGAAGCTACAGGTTGGTTTTCCTTTGTGTTTCAGACAAACCCTCTGCTTATACGTATTGAAACAAAAGCAGGACATGGAGGAGGAAAACCAACAGCCAAACTGGTAAAATTACTAAACATGTTTTATTGAAATTAACACATTCATTAAAATTTAAATGTGCTATCTGTAATATTCCTTGTTTCTAGATAGAAGAAAGCACTGACATCTTGTGCTTCTTGGTACAAGCACTTGGACTTGAGTTTAAAAAATGAAGAATCTGTGGTCCATCAGGAGAGTATACTACTGAAAATGAAGACTATTTGGAAAGTCCCATCTGCAGAAGATCCTTGTGTACTTAAATGCAGAATTAACCGCCGTCACATCTGCCAAGGCCTAAGGATTTTTGAGAAGCATTTGATTATTGTGTGTGTGTGTGTGTGTGTGTGTGTGTGTGTCACAGAGAGAGAGAGTGTTCAATTCTGTTTGTCATCGTATGTATGTACAGTGTCGATATTAATTATATTTGACATGCAGATATGCCTCAGAAGGAAAAAAAGTTTTTGCCATGCATGTGATGTATGCTATATATTGCATTTTTTCTGTTGTATGCTGTTTTTTTGCAGTGAATCCCAATGTTTGTGAATAGTGAATATTGAAAAAATGATCACATCACATCACGCCATTTATAATCGGGCACTAAACTTTGTGTACAGTGCTGAGTATTACACAATACATATTGTAACAGGCGTGTCAAAACTTTGAACTGTTGGCTGTGTAATTTTAGAAGGAAATGGAGATTAATATGCTAGTAATAATTGTTTGTAATGATGCCCCTGAACAAAACAAGTGTTGCATTTTATGGAATATTTGTTATTAAGGTGTGGTAATTTTTAGACTGTGGACTTATTTTTGGCACGTCTTTGAGAGAAATGCGTTGAGCTGAAGATACCAAAGGTGTAAAATTTAAATTACCTGTAAGGCTTTGTGCACTAGTGCTTGATAACTTCTAAAAGTACAAATTAATGGAGGCTAGGAGGCAGTTATGAACAGTAAAATGATATTATGTGATGCATTGTTGTTTATGTAATCCATTGCTTTACAATATCAAAGCAATTAAATACGTTACTTTTTCCTAACTTTGCAAGATCTCACATTATTTTGCTATAATTAGCTACTGTATTTCAAAATCTGTATTTGTCCAGAGTTCAGTATTTAAAATTTATATACATTATTTGCTCAATGGCAGTGGTTTTACTGTCAGTCACATATTATTTATAACAGTGACAAAATGGTACCACTCCCACTCAGCTGTTTGGTGGATTTAAAAGTGATTGCCACAAAATATTAGCTCTTATCTTAAGCTTAACTTTCACCTAGATCTGATGTATATACAATATCACTAAAAAGCTGCTGTACTTCAAGAAAAAAGTAAGCCCTGTGTGTCATAGTGTGATGTGTTAGATGAATTTGACATTAAACTGTCTGTTGGATCACTATAAATAATCATGGCATGTAACATGTGTGCCATGAGAGGGATGTATTTGTAGTAGTCCACAGGTTTGTTGTTTCCTGTTAGGAATGAATTTCTTTACACTAGTAAGGAAATGTGAGAGACAAAATTTGTTAAATTATTCATTTGTTAGGTATAGTATGTGATATCTGTATTCCTATATTACAGTGTCACAAATGTTTGCTTAAAATAGTATGCGACCTTAAATTGTTGGATATGGGCACAAAAGTAACAAATGTGTATTTGGTGTGCTTTGTTTTGGTCTCAGTGTAATTTGCTGTTGCCTTTTTCTTTTGAAAAGTTTGACTAGTAGGAAAACAGTGGTTATCTGTGTTTTATTATTCATATGGGTCAATCCTGGGTGATGTACAAGAAGTGGAATGTATCAGAATAACCACCCACAGGCACAATGTGGTGGGGGCACTGAGTGATGGGTAGGCACATCAAGAACTGAAATATGATGTTTCAGCTTAAAAGCTTCCATTCTTCTTCAGGGTTTAATATGTGTGTATTGTTGATATATTTTTTGATTGATGTAACTCGATCTACAGTTCTCATTAATGGTGGGCTGAACTCCATTGGTAACAAGAGCACATTTACCTGAGTAATACTGCCTTTCAAATGAAAATGTGAAAGTTAGTACTGAAAATTCAGTTTCTTTTAATATATTTGGAATACCTTCACTACAAAACCAGACTAAAACAAGAATGATCACAAATTGCACTGGTTTACTATCTGCAGAGTAGAAATTACAAAATTGTTTCCCTCATCAACAGCTAAGAACGAATTAAAGAAAAGTGGAAGGGAGTTCACAAGCAAACATGGGTGAGGGACACAACATCTAGATAAGATTATTTTCATTGTATAATGTAGTCACTTGAGAGAGAGAGAGAGAGAGAGAGAGAGAGAGAGAGAGAGAGAGAGAGAGAGAGAACGCAAGCGAGCTAATTACTGCACGACTTCATATTCTCACTGTCGGAACTTATTTGGTTGTCTGTCTGTAGGTGATATACTGTAATTCGCTGTTCTGTATGAAGAGTCTTAGTGGATAGTTCAGACAGTGAAGAAGTTTTCCATACCAAGTTTTTCCAGCTTAAATTTACTCATTTAAGATATCTGTAAATTAAATTTCCTTTTACTGGACATTTTCTCGTAGACAATAAATTAAAATTTTTTTTAAACAGGGTGTAGTATCTGATGGAAGCTTCCTATGTTTTGCTTCAAAATATGAAGTAACAAAAGTAATAGACAGTTTCTCTACACTATTTCTTTTCATATGTCCATTGCATGGCAGCTTACTCTTTACGATCTGATTCTTCATCCTTAATTCATTTTTCATTACATATCTAATAGTTTTTGTGTGATATCTAACACGGTTAGAGATACAGACATGAAGTTATTTAAATCAGTGCTCTGAAGGTGGAAACTGTAATGTGTAGTATGTGCTGTTATATTTAGGCAGAGATATTTTAAGATTCAGAAGTTTTTCTCTGATTTTTTTAAACTAGTCGTATTGCCTGTAAAATCCGTGTTTACAAAATTATAATGCTTATAATGGGTGATAATCGAGAAAGTGGCTTATAAATTTTGTATATATCAAGTTTAACAAGATACATATGGATTATCAAGTGCATGTGTCATAGTTAAGAACTTTGCTGTGACAGTTTTATGTTAATATACATATATATTTTTGGATATATTTGTTGTTTCAGTACAGGTAAGATGCAGTTTCAAGCATGTTAAGAGGCAACTGAACAGGTGCAGTATGCATCTGTCAGAAATCTGTAACATACTACTCAAAAATAACTTTAATGCCAGTTACTCATATCATTGTTAGCTGTTACTAATGTTTTTGTATGTGGTGATTGTGTTGTCACAGTGAAATGTTCCACTGAACTCATAATTGCTAATTTTAAGATATAGTAATAAATCATTGGTAGGTGAAGCATTAACACTACAGTTTACAAAATAATCTAAACTATTTAGTGTATTAAGTCTTTTTGTTTTACTGTATATGTACATGAGACTCCAGTTGGAGATTGTGCAAGAACTTGTTAGTATATTTTTACTTGTGCCAGTGCTACTGGTATGGTTATTGTGCCAGAATTTCTACAGTCCTGTCAATTTGTTAACTATTGAATCCCTTCATACTGGCGTACTTGTAGAGCTAATGCGAATTTAATCAGCCCCTAATGTTGCTGTAACGACAGGGTGACGGTTATTGAACTACATGAAAAAGAAAAAAGAAAAAACACCATAAATTAGTTACAAACTACAGTGTGTACTCACTTTATTCAACATGTAAACATCACTACAGATATTTGGCTCTAGTTATGATTTCTTGGATTTGCTGCCATCATTGGCGATGTGGCGCAGACAAATAGTGAAATTCTGCAAGAACTGCTAAAGTGTGGAACATCAGTAACCTCCTGAGTGGCAGTTTTCAGCTCAGCAGTGGTTTTGGGGTTGTTCTACAACTTGTCTACTATGTAGCTCCACAAAAAGGAGACCATGTTCAGATCAAGAGAATATGGTGGTCAATAAAGGCCAATGCCAGTGGCCTCTGGGTACCCTACAGCCAGAATGCAGTCCCCGAAGTTCTCCTCCGGGACATTAAACACACACCTTCTATGATGGCATTGAGCTCAGTCTTGTATGAACCACATCATGTCTAAATTAGGATTACTTTGGATAATGGGCATGAAATAATCTTCCAGAATCTTCACATACCGCTCAGTAGTCACTGTGCCATCAAGGAATATCGCACCAGTTATTCCGTGAATGGGCATTGCACACCAGTCATCTATTGAGAATGAAGAGACTTCTTGATAGTGAAATGCGGATTCTCTGTCCTGCAGATGCACCAATTTTATTGACGAGCCCATCTAAATGAAAGTGGACTTAGTCACTAAATCAAAGATACCAATTCACATCGTGTCCCACTTTTTGAATGTCCTAATACAAACCATTCAGAAATTATGATTATTTTTATGTAATATATTTCGATAACTGTCACCCTGTATAATCATTTACCACCAGAATACACAAAGCTCTGTCCTTACATTCACTCTCGTAGTTATGTGCTAGTATTTTGTCAGTTGTACTTCAGTTTTCTTCATGTGCTTCTCTCTATTTCTTTTACTTACTACTATGTCTTATTGAGTGAATCAGTTTGTGGTGATTTGTGGTCATTTACAATCTTCTTCAGCCATCTCTCTACTCCCCCCCCCCCCTCCCCCCACCCCACCCCACCCCACCCCAGTTCTGCAACAGTATGCTGCCTCTGTAAAACTTAATTTTCTCATGTTTACAGATAAATTCTGTGTCCTTTTATCACAACACCAATCTTCTACATGGCAGTCATATCATTCATCTACTTGCTGTATTTATTATAGATGTGTCAAACTTTGTCACCCATGTAACGTATGCAGTTGCAGAGACAAATATATGCATAATTTCTTCTGTGTTGCTTCAGATGACAGTCAGTAATTTACTTGTACAAGCAGCCATTAATAATAACCATGCAGATCTGAAACCACCGGCATCAGGCCATTGACACTAGTATTACATGGATGTTCCATGAGGACTAGTCATTTTCATTCATAATGTTGACAATAAGTATATTAATCAGAACTTTTCATTTCCACATTTGGTGCTGTTATCGCTAATTTTTGCTTAAGTGAATGTTATATGGATTGCTCTTACGTGATGGTTTGCTAGCCATGTGTGCAATACTCTAATTTATTTGGCATATCTGCATTGGTACGTGGTACAAGTATTTGCAGTGGAAAAGTAACTAAATAATGGAAAAAAAATGTTATGGGCACCACCATTCATAAATTCTGATGTTACATGGATTACACACAGTTACAGAATTCTTATTCTGCATTTAGTGACAAAATTTGTCATTTCACATTCCACGACATTGTCTGAACTGCTTGGCCTCTCTCCCAGTTACCATTTCAGAGTTCACAACACCTATATTTTAATCAGATTTATATAACTTTCATGTTTAGTGTGTTAGATTGATAAATTTATCAGCAAAAAATTAAATGCCATCAAGTTCAGAACATTTTCTTCCCAGATGCAATTTATGGGACAAAGAAGCTAAATGAAATGCTTTTTTATTTGTTAATTTATTGTGGGTGTGCTATGTTTCTTTGTAATTGAAGCATGCAACGTGTGAATTTTTTGAAACTGAAGAATACCTCAGGTCTGTCGCATGTATAAATGGTAACATTTTAAAAGTGCTTTAAAGAACTGTTATGTACTTAATGAAATAAACACACAATCTGTAAACTGAGTGAGTTTTGATAAAATATACTTTATTTTGTACATATGTACTCTGTATTATACAGATATTAAAACAAATATAAATTCATAAAGAATTTTCATACATTTTAACAGCAGTTTTATGCAAAATAAAAAGCAGTAGCAGTGACAGTAGGCGTTTTTCTTAATGACAAACTTCCTTAGTGAACACAACCATATACTGTTTTCCCTTTAAATGTGCTGAACGTTGGTAACTGAAAAGAATGTAGACTTAAAACAATGAAACTACTGTAAGTTTGGATTCCCAACTCTTAGGAGATAAGTGTTCTATCAACAGAGTTCTTTCCTGCGGTTGTCATCTCCCTTTGAGAGATAAGTCTTCCTGAAACCGTCTCTCATCTTTGTGTTTAAAAAAGTTGAAGACAGAGTGAATCACAGTAAAGGTTAGTCACATTCATTTTGATATGACATAAATGTGGCTGTATACCTTACACAGTGGTCAAAGCTCAGCCTAATTATTCTGAAATATTGTATTGCATATGTTTCTAGAAACATTACTCGAGAACAGGCAATGTTGTTGCAGTATTCGCTAAATGTGATTGATTGCCATGATAATGAGTATTTCAGTGTGTGCTTTATCGTCTGACACCTTAAATGTGGAATTTCTGGGATCTGATGTATGATAAGTTATTGTAATGGCTTCTGCATGTCAGTCACCATGAGAAGATAGAGGTGACTTTAATGTGTCTCATAGTGCTAAGCAGAGTTTACTGTAGCACTCAAAGCTTCCACATGCTACTACTCCCACTAGATGTCTTGATTTCTGGAAGCCAACATTAATGTGGGAGTAAGACAGTCTAAGGATTTAGAGGAGTTAGTTTTACAAAAGATAAAATGCATGGTTCCTATTTTCTTCTGTACCGGATAAAAAAAGAGGATGTTAGATAACCTAATGACAGCTGGGAAGTTATGTTTTTGGTCAGGACAGTTGCGGCATATGGCCAAGTTATGTTCAGTGGGAGCACAAATATTGTAGTACAATATGAAATTCATCAACAAGAAAAGAATTTTTTTGCTCGTGGAAGAATTTTAGTAATCAGTCACTGTAGTAAACTGGTTATACTACTTTAATGTTTGTGTGAACTCATAGGTAAGTTAGTTCATGAAGATACCTCCATTTTTTAATGATAAAGTGTGTCATATTTGATTGTTGTGCTATTATCTAGGCCTAATACAAGGGAAATAGCTGTGTTGCTTTTGTGAATGTATGTTGCAAGCCATATTTTAGAATATAGTGTATTGAGATTCTTGCATTATTTATTTCATGAATGGACCTATTTAGATAAACATCCACTCATACCGAGAAAGAAAAGGAAAAGCAATGAGAAAGAGGTCATATGGACAACTAAATGTACATGAAATGTTGAGATTGTGGAAAATGAGGTCTCCAAACTAGGTGGCTCATTGGATCAGACACTATTTATTGAAAAATATGTTATTTTCTATGTGCCTTCTTTAATTACATTGTGCATATTAGATATGTTGGCAGCTGTCTATTGTGGTGTGGCTTCCTGACTCGTAACAGTTACTACCCACACAATTCTTTTCACAAAAGGTACCACAGGGTTGTCACGAATTCTGGAAATCGTGGAAATTTGGGAATATCGGAGAAATTTGGAAGAAAAACTGGAAAATCTCGTTTGTCTCAGTAGCATGAAATTGTTTACTGAAAGATCATGCTTCATCACTGGCTGGGCCCAGCTGAGTACGTGTGCTGCTTTCCTACTCTTTCTTTCTGTGCCTTTCCATTATCTATCCTCTAAGATAAGTCGTAGGGCCGGTGTTGCATCACATGTTCCAACATTTCTATGCAGTGAAAACTGATTTTCTCACAGGTCGTCTTCCACCATTTTTCCATTTGTCTGTAAAGAATTTTAGTATTTTGCAGCCATGACTTATTAAACTGATAGTTCAGTAATTTTCACACCTGTCAACACTTGATTTCTTTGGGATTGGAATTATTATATTCTTCTTGAAGTCTGAGGGTATTTTGCCTGTCTCATACATCTTGCTCACCAGATGGTAGAGTTTTGTCAGGACTGGCTCTCCCAAGGCAGTCAGTAGTTATAATGGAATGTTTGTCTACTCCCGGGGCCTTGTTTCGGCTCAGAAATTCCAGTGCTCTGTCATCACGCAGTATCATATCTCCCATTTCGTCTTCATCTATGTCCTCTTCCATTGCTCTCAAACATGTCGCCCTTGTTTAGATCCTCTATATACTCCTTCCCCCTTCTGCCTTCCTTCTTTGCCTGAAACTGGTTATCTATCTAAGCTCTTGATATTCGTACAAGTGGTTCTCATTTCTTGTCAATCATTCCCTAATGCTCTCCCTGAAACTCCCTGCAACCTCTGGTTCTGTCAGTTTATCTAGGTCCCATCTCCTTAAATTCCCACCTTTTTGCAGTTTCTTCAGTTTTAATCTACAGTTCATAACCAATAAATTGTGGCCAGTCCACATCTGCCCCTGGAAATGTCTTAAAATTTAAAACCTGGTTCCTGAATCTGTCTTACCATTACATAATCCGTCTGAAACCTTCAAGTGTCTCCAGGCCTCTTCCACATATAGGACCTTCTTTGATGATTCTTAAACCAAGAAGTGTACGCTATAATTAAGTAATGCTCTGTGCAAAATTCTACCAGGCGGCTGCTTCTTTCATTTCTTACCCCATTCCATATTCAGCTACTACGTTTCCTTCTCGTCCTTTTCCTACTATAGAATTCCAGTCCCCCATGATTATTAAATTTTTGTCTTCCTTCACTATCTGAATAATTTTTTATTTCAGCTTACATTTCTTCAATCTCTTTGTCACCTGTGGAGCTAGTTGCCATATATACTTTTACTACTGTAGTAGGAAGGTGTGGGCTCCCTGTCTATCTTGGCTACAGTAATGCATTTACTATGCTGTTCGTAGTAGCTTGCCCGCGCTACTATTTTTTTATTCATCTACTCCTGCATTACCCGTATTTGAGTTTGTGTTTAAGTTTGTGTTTATAACCTGTATTCATCAGACTAGAAGTCTTGTTACTCCTCCTACTGAACTTCGCTAATTCCCAATGTATTTAATCTATCCATTTCCATTTTTAAATTTTGTAACCTACCTGCCTGATTAATGAATCCTGAGTAGTCCTCACCCGGTGATCCAAGTGGGGGACTACTTGACCTCCGGAATATTTTACCCAAGAGGATGCCATCATTTAACTACACAGTAAAGCTGCATTCCCTTGTGAATAATTACATCTGTAGTTTCCCCTTGATTTCAGCTGTTCACAATACCAGCACAGCACGGCCGTTTTGGTTAATGTTAAAAGGCCAGATCAGTCAATCAACCAGACTGCAACTACTGAAAAAGCTGCTGCCCCTCTTCAGGAACTACGTTTGTCTGGCCTCTCAACAGATACACCTCTGTTGTGGTTACGGTATGGCTATCTGCATTGCTGAGGCCCCACCAATGCCAAGGTCCACGGTTCTTGGGGGAGGAGTGTGAGGTTATGGTCAATAAATTCAAAAAATCGTTGACAACTGGTCCGTTGCTGATTTTTCCAAACTATGCCAAAGAATTTCCATTGTCGTACAATGCAATCTTTCACTGGCTGGGTATTGAGTAAAGGAGGAGGAGCACTATGTGGGCTTTACCTCACAACAGTTGAATAAGGTGGAAAGAAATTACCCAGAGGAGGAGACTCTGAGCCCCATATATGGTTCAAAATAGTTAATTGTTTAATACAAACATTTACTGTAAGCAACAATCAACAGCCTATATATAAATATATATATATAAATAAAATAGAAAGAAACTTCCACATGGGAAAAATATATTAAAAACAAAGATTCCAAGACTTACCAAGCGGGAAAGCGCCGGCAGACAGGCACATGAACAAAACACACAAACACACACACAGAATTACGAGCTTTCGCAACTGGCAGTTGCTTCGTCAGGAAAGAGGGAAGGAGAGGGAAAAATGAAAGGATGTGGGTTTTAAGGGAGAGGGTAAGGAGTCATTCCAATCCCGGGAGCGGAAAGACTTCCCTTAGGGGAAAAAAAGGACAGGTGTACACACACACACACACACACACACACACACACACACACACACACACACACAGACATATATCTGAAATATGTCTGCTTGTGTGCGGATGGATGTGTGTGTGTGTGTGTGTGTGTGTGTGTGTGTTTGTGCGTTTTATTTATGGTGCCTATCTACCGGCGCTTTCCCGCTTAATAGAAAGAAACTTCCACATGGGAAAAATATATTAAAAACAAAGATTCCAAAGGGGAAAGTGCCGGTAGACAGGCACAATAAAATAACACAAAAACACACACATAAAATTTTCTAGCTTTCGCAACCAGTGGTTGCTTCTTCAGGAAAGAGGGAAGGAGAGCGAAAGACTATAGGATGTGGGTTTTAAGGGAGAGGGTAAGTAGTCATTCCAATCCCGAAAGCGGAAAGACTTACCTTAGGGGGAAAAATGAATAGGTGCATATGGGCGCGCGCGCGCACACACACACACACACACACACACACACACACACACACACACACACACACACACACACACACACATATATTTAAAGGCAAAGAGTTTGGGCAGAGATGTCAGTCGAGGCGGAAGTGCAGAGGCAAAGATGATGTTGAATGACAGATGAGGTATGAGTGGCGGCAATTTGAAATTAGCGGAGATTGAGGCCTGGAGGATAACAAGAAGACAGGATATATTGAAGGGCAAGTTCCCATCTCCGGAGTTGGATAGATTGGTGTTGGTGGGAAGTATCCAGATAACCCGGATGGAGTAACACGGTGCCAAGATGTGTTGGCCGTGCACCAAGCCATGTTTAGCCACAGGGTGATCCTCATTACCAACAAACACTGTCTGCCTGTGTCCATTCATGCGAAGGGACAGTTTGTTGCTGGTCATTCCCACATAGAAAGCTTCACAGTGTAGGCAGATCAGTTGGTAAATCATGTGGGTGCTTTCACACGTGGCTCTGCCTTTGATCGTGTACACCTTCTGGGTTACAGGACTGAAGTAGGTGGTGGTGGGAGGGTGCATGGGACAGGTTTTACACTGGGGGCGGTTACAAGGGTAGGAGCCAGAGGTGGGGAAGGTGGTTTGGGGATTTCATAGGGATGAACCAAGAGGTTACAAAGGTTAGGTGGACGGTGGAAAGACACTCTACCAAGAGTGGGGAGGATTTCATGAAGGATGATCTCATTTCAGGGCAGGATTTGAGGAAGTCGTATCCCTGCTGGAGAGCCACATTCAGAGTCTGATCCAGTCCCAGAAAGTATCCTGTCACAAGTGGGGCACTTTTGGGGTTCGTCTGTGAGAGGTTCTGGGTTTGAGGGGATGAGGAAGTGGCTCTGGTTATTTGCTTCTGTACCAGGTCGGGAGGGTAGTTGCGGGATGCGAAAGCTGTTTTCAGGTTGTTGGTGTAATGGTTCAGGGATTCAGTACTGGAGCAGATTCGTTTGCCACGAAGGCCTAGGCTGTAGGGAAGGGACCGTTTGATATGGAATGGGTGGCAGCTGTCATAATGGAGGTACTGTTGCTTGTTGGTGGGTTTGATGTGGACGGATGTGTGAAGCTGGCCATTGGACAGATGGAGGTCAACGTCAAGGAAAGTGGCATGGGATTTGGAGAAGGACCAGGTGAATCTGATGGAACCAAAGGAGTTGAGGTTGGAGAGGAAATTCTGGAGTTGTTCTTAACTGTGAGTCCAGATCATGAAGATGTCATCAGTAAATCTGTACCAAACTGTGGGTTGGCAGGCTTGGGTAACCAAGAAGGCTTCCTCTAAGCTACCCATGAATAGGTTCGCATACGAGGGGGCCATCCTGGTACCCATGGCTGTTCCCTTTAATTGTTGGTATGTCTGGCCTTCAAAAGTGAAGAAGCTGTGGGTCAGGATGAAGCTGGCTAAGGTGATGAGGAAAGAGGTTTTACGTAGGGTGGCAGGTGATTGGCGTGAAAGGAAGTGCTCCATTGCAGCGAGGCCCTGGATGTGTGGGATATTTGTGTATAGGGAAGTGGCATCAATGGTTACAAGGATGGTTTCCGGGGGTAACAGACTGAGTAAGGATTCCAGGCGTTCGAGAAAGTGGTTGGTGTCTTTGATGAGGGATGGGAGACTGCATGTAATGGGTTGAAGGTGTTGATCTACGTAGGCAGAGATACGTTCTGTGGGGGCTTGGTAACCAGCTACAATGGGGCGGCTGGGATGTTTGGGTTTGTGGATTTTAGGAAGTAGGTAGAAGGTAGGAGTGCGAAGTGTAAGTTAAGGACAGGTATGAAACTTCCTGGTAGATTAAAACTGTGTGCCCGACCGAGACTCGAACTCGGGACCTTTGCCTTTCGCGGGCAAGTGCTCTACCAACTGAGCTACCGAAGCACTACTCACGACTCACTCACAGCTTTACTTCTGCCAGGTATGTTACACCCTCAAGCAAGTGGGAGGACAGCGTGTTCATGTCAGTAGGAAAGATGTTAAGTTATTCTGAAAATAATCACCATAATGATTGGGGGGTGTGCTACTACCCTATGTTGTTGTGGCACACAATTCTAAGATCAAGAGACTGTGGGTCTGTCACCATACAAGGTAATATATGGCTGGAAAATGCAATTTGCCACATGAGATAGTGAAGCCTAAGGGAGGGAAAAATGGAGAATCAGTATGAAACTTCATGAGAACCTTACAGAAGTTATGGAATCGAGTAGAAACAGCAAATATAAAGGCCCTTGAATGTCAAGAACAGATGGGTTGGTGGAATGCTAAGTTTCATGAATACTGTGTAGACCAGTGGATGATAAGCCTGTACTTCCAGAAGACAGACGGAACAATTCTCCACTCATTATCATTATCCATACCAAGTGACTGAGACAACCTCACTGGTGAAGGTGGATGTGTAACTCCTTACTCGTACAACACTTATCTATATTGGGCTTATTCAGTACAGTGTACACAAGATTTTTTACCATCATTACCAGTGCCAATCACAAGAAAGGGGGAAGGAGTGTTGCAGGAACAACCATAGTGTAGACTTCAAAGTCTGTTGAAAGGTGAGCAGCTGCCAGCTGCTGGAATTTTCTGGCACAGCATGCTGCAACACCACAGCAAGTCACAGTGGTGGACTGAAATTCCACAATGGCTGTGGCACAATGCTGTGCTTTCATGGTTACCTACATGACTGGAGGCTAGTCTCTGTCACACCATAGCTGGATAAAGTGACTAAGTACTAGCTGCTCTGCCCCTAGCAGCACTTTTATTCATAGTAGGTCTGGTTCCAGGACTTCTGACTACAGCTGATGTCATCTGCATACCACCTGATGTCATCTGCATACCACCTGATGTCATCTGCATACCACCTGATGTCATCTGCATACCACCTGATGTCATCTGCATACCACCTGATGTCATCTGCATACCACCTGATGTCATCTGCATACCACCTGATGTCATCTGCATACCACCTGATGTCATCTGCATACCACCTGATGTCATCTGCATACCACCTGATGTCATCTGCATACCACCTGATGTCATCTGCATACCACCTGATGTCATCTGCATACCACCTGATGTCATCTGCATACCACCTGATGTCATCTGCATACCACCTGATGTCATCTGCATACCACCTGATGTCATCTGCATACCACCTGATGTCATCTGCATACCACCTGATGTCATCTGCATACCACCTGATGTCATCTGCATACCACCTGATGTCATCTGCATACCACCTGATGTCATCTGCATACCACCTGATGTCATCTGCATACCACCTGATGTCATCTGCATACCACCTGATGTCATCTGCATACCACCTGATGTCATCTGCATACCACCTGATGTCATCTGCATACCACCTGATGTCATCTGCATACCACCTGATGTCATCTGCATACCACCTGATGTCATCTGCATACCACCTGATGTCATCTGCATACCACCTGATGTCATCTGCATACCACCTGATGTCATCTGCATACCACCTGATGTCATCTGCATACCACCTGATGTCATCTGCATACCACCTGATGTCATCTGCATACCACCTGATGTCATCTGCATACCACCTGATGTCATCTGCATACCACCTGATGTCATCTGCATACCACCTGATGTCATCTGCATACCACCTGATGTCATCTGCATACCACCTGATGTCATCTGCATACCACCTGATGTCATCTGCATACCACCTGATGTCATCTGCATACCACCTGATGTCATCTGCATACCACCTGATGTCATCTGCATACCACCTGATGTCATCTGCATACCACCTGATGTCATCTGCATACCACCTGATGTCATCTGCATACCACCTGATGTCATCTGCATACCACCTGATGTCATCTGCATACCACCTGATGTCATCTGCATACCACCTGATGTCATCTGCATACCACCTGATGTCATCTGCATACCACCTGATGTCATCTGCATACCACCTGATGTCATCTGCATACCACCTGATGTCATCTGCATACCACCTGATGTCATCTGCATACCACCTGATGTCATCTGCATACCACCTGATGTCATCTGCATACCACCTGATGTCATCTGCATACCACATGATGTCATCTGCATACCACATGATGTCATCTGCATACCACATGATGTCATCTGCATACCACATGATGTCATCTGCATACCACATGATGTCATCTGCATACCACCTGATGTCATCTGCATACCACCTGATGTCATCTGCATACCACCTGATGTCATCTGCATACCACCTGATGTCATCTGCATACCACCTGATGGCAGTATGTGGAAACCAGCTTCATCTTCACCTAGTTGCATCATGTGCCGGACACTTTTCTATATGCAACTGCTAGATCTTATGATTCCGGGTGTTGAGCCAAAGCTACCAAGGGAGGACCTCCTCTTGGGTGTCTTCATATGGCATCTCCAAGTGTCCTGGGTTAAGCAATGGCCATCTGTTTGCCAGGCATACTGTTCAGGGCCATTGCAGTATAGCTGAACAAAGTGGCGGGGAGTTGCACTCTGAAGCAACAGCTGCTGCCTGGATGACCAAATACACCACTGAGGCAGTATCATCCACCTCTGTATGGAAGACTTGCAGAATGAAGAATGTTATTAATTATTGAGCTCTCCTGATTCCAAGCTTGCCATGGAACAACCAGAATGCAACCCACAGCTCCTGCACATGCCATACTGGGGAAGAAGCAAGCATACTGGCTAATATTGTGTCCACACCCTGATCGCATTACAATGCATACCATCCGAAGCTGCCTTAGTAACTGTGTCCTTGACAGAGAGGTCCATGTAGGTGGTAGGGTAGCATTTAGTGCCTTGGTTCACATTCCTGTGTTGATTGGTGGCAATGCATCCATTTTCATGTTGAGAGGCCACAAAATAAGAAATGGCTTCTGTAGTAACCAAAACCAAGGACAAGAACGCCTTGGGCTGCAGATTGGAGCTGCCAGGCAGGGAAGCCGCCGGCGGTGGAGCATGCAACACCGGGTAAACACAAGGATGAATCGGACGACAGACCAACGACAACCGTCAACGACCGACTATGACCGACACAACAGGGAAGAGTATAAGAACAGAGGCTTGTGGAAACCACAACACCAAACGCCAACCGTAAATCCACTCGGAACCAGAGCCAGGAAAATGTCAACAATGACCAGAACGCAGTACCACCGAGATAGAACGCAATCCAGAGCGAGTACCAGACTGACTGGACTAGGCCAGAGCGGGTCCCTATAAACGAAACCGGAGGGAGCGGCTATGGGCCGCGATCTGCGCGTGGTGTAGTGGTGGCGCTCTCGCTGTGCGAGAGCCGCTGTACTGAAGAGCCGCCGCAGACGCGGAGCCCTCTATGGGCTGGCCATGTCCATTTGTTCTGGCGCGTGTTCGACTTCCGTGGCAGGAGGTACTAGAACTTCGCCACATTGAAAGCAGTCCACCCAAAACATCTCTCAGGGAATTAAACGTAGAAAATGTGGAGAAAAAGGATTTTGATGCATCACATGTGATGCAGCAGGCTGACTCTTAAGAAGCTTAAAAGGACATTTTAACAGTATAACAAAGAAGATGACGATGTTTGGTTTGTGGGGCACTCATCTGCGCTGTTATCAACGCCTGTACAAAGTCACAAAAATTTGTACACAGCCCAATTTTTTTACCCAATTCAATCTAATCACTGTCACGAATGATGATGATGAAATGATGAGCACAACACGAACACCCAATCCCTGGGCACAGAAAATCCCCAACCCAGCTGGAATCGAACCCAGAACCCCATGATCCAGAGGCAGCAATGCACACCACTAGACAAAGAGCTGCGAACATGACAAAGGAGAAGAAGATGCTGAAGTATGACTACTTGAGGACTAAGCACTATTTGCTGACAGTTGTCATGAAACGGGCTAGAGGAGGGCCCAGAAATGAAACAAAATTTTGCCACATGAGGTCAGACATTTTTGCCACTGCTCTCAAAATGGAAATCCGTTGTTGTAGTGCTGCGTCGACAGCTGTTTGAATTGCAAAAGGCGCATCTAGTTTAGGGTGATCGAGAAGCGTTGCATTAGCCATGCTCTGCTTTACTTGTCGAACATGGTGGTAGTAGTAGTAGTAGTAGTAGTAGTAGTAGTAGTAGTTTTATTCATCCGTAGATATCTTTTTACAAGGATATAGGACATGTCAAAGTATTTACAAGCTTAGATCAATTTACAATAAACTAATTCATATACACATATATTTACAGACTTCTAGTTAGACACAATCATTAGATTTTACTCCTGGTATACAATAATTAATTAATAATGTAATGCCACACTATTCACTCATATTTCACTATCAGTCACTGCACACACTATACACACATTGTTTCATAACACTTCACACACACACACACACACACACACACACGCACACACAGAGGTGATCCTTGGGCCATTTTCTGTACTGCAAGTTCCCATTTGCTATCCTGAAAAACTGAGTCAGCATCCCTTCATAATGAGTGAGATGTTGAGCTCAGAAAGAGGAAGAGGTGTTAGTATTGTGCTATGCATAGCTTGAGGGGAGAGTGTCTCTAGAAAGGAAAAAAGAAGAAAAATAATAAAGTGAAGGTGTTGTGTGGAATATTGGATGTTTTATAATCATCATTATTATTATTATTATTTGTTTGTATAACATTTTTTTTATCAAACCCCTACTCTGCTTTATCTAAGTAATCCTTCAATGTATAAAATGTATTGCATAACAGGTACTTTTTAGCTGCCTTCTTAAATAAGTGTATTTTTGAAATTTCTTTAATCTCTTTTGGTAATTTATTGTACAGTTTTATTCCTTGGTAGAAAATGCTGTTTTGAGTTTTATGTTTATTTTTTCTTGGTAAATGTAAGTTGAGTCTATCTCTTGTTGCATGGTCATGGACAGAGCTGTTTGTGCAGTAATTGCCAATGTTACTTTTGATGTGTACAACTGACTGGTAAATGTGTTCACATGGAGCAGTTAAAATTCCCAGTGTTTTGAACAGATCTTTACAATGAGCTCGACTACTATTTCTGGTTATTATTCTTATGGCTCTTTTCTGGAGTTTGAAAATTGTGTTCATATTTTGTGGATTTGTTCCCCAAAAAAGAATGCCATAGCTAAGAATTGAGTGTACATATGAATAATATGTAACTAAAAGACACTGCATGTTACACACAGATGATAGAATTCTAAGGGCATAACATGCTGATGACATTCTGTTTGCAAGTACCTTTGTGTGTTCGCACCACTTCAGCTGAGAGTCAATATTCATTCCTAGAAATTTTGCATTTGTTAAACAGTCTATAGAGGTGCCATCTACATTTAATTTAACATTGTCATTTTTCCTCTTCAAACTGAAGTTCATGGCATTAGTTTTCTTTATGTTTAATGTCAATTTGTTGCTTATTGACCAATCGTAAACTTCCTTGAGAGTTTCATTTGCTTTCTCGGTAAGGAGTTCTCTTGTTCTCTCAGTGACTATAATATTGCTGTCATCAGCGAAGAGAATTTTCTCACCATGAGTAACACTACTGGGAAAGTCATTGATGTATATCAGGAATAGTATTGGTCCTAATATGCTACCTTGTGGAACCCCTATATTAATATGTTTTGGTTCTGATAAGTATTTTGCTAAATGTTTAGATCTATTTGAAGTATGTGTTATCTCTACTCTTTGTACCCTATCTGTTAGGTATGATCGAAACCAGTCATTAGCTACCCCTCTTATTCCTAATGCTTCTAATTTATTTAATAGAATCTTGTGGTCGACTGTATCAAAAGCCTTAGAAAGATCCAAAAATATGCCTGTGACACACTCATCTTTATCAAGAGCATTAAGTACAACTTTTGTGAATTCTACTATGGCTGACTCCGTATTTTTGCCACTTCGAAAACCAAACTGTGATTTGCTTAAAAGATTGTATTTATTCAGATAATTCATTAATCTGCCTTTCATAATTGCTTCTATTATTTTTGAGAATGCTGACAGCGGGGAAATGGGCCGGTAATTTTCTATGTCTTCTGCATTACCTTTCTTAAGCAAAGGTACAACTCTTGCCTGTTTTAGCTGCTCTGGAAATGTCCCTGATGTGAAGGATTCATTTATTATATTTGTTAATGGGCCTTGTATAATCACTATGCATTGTTTCAGTACACACATTGGTACATCATCTAAGCCTTCTGACTTTTTATTTTTTAGCTTTTGAACTGTTTTATTGACTTCATTCTCTGTGGTTGGAAGTAACATCATTGTATCTAGTGCAACAATTTTTGCAGGTGTTATATTTGTTTTGGGGAATTTTTGCTGTAACTTCTCTGCAATACTTGAAAAATGCTCGTTTACATAGTTTGCTAAGTGTTGTGGATCATTTATTACCTTATCCCCCTCCCTTAGCAGTATGTTATTCTGCGTTTGTTTGCCTCTCCCCGTTTCCTTTTTTATAACATCCCAGACTGCTTTGCTTTTATTTTCTGCATTATATATTATTTTGTCATTAAATGACTTTTTTGCAGCAATCAGCACCTTCCTATAAATCTTTTTGTATCTATGATAGAAATTTAAGAATTCTGGATCATTGTGAATCTTTTTCATGGAACTGAGGTGTTTAAGTGTTTGGGAGGACTTCTTAATACCTGCTGTTATCCATCTGTTTTTGTGAGATGTTGATACAGTCATGCATACTTTTGGAAATGCTGTTTCAAAGTTCAATTTAAACAATGTGGAGAATTTGGAGAATTTCATATTCACATTGGTTTCCTTATACACTTCATCCCAGCTTTGTTTTTCTAGTTCTTTTGAAAAATCTTTTAGCTTGATTTCTGATAGATGTCGTTTATAGGCTTGTAGTTTAGGGAATGATTCGATGCCTGATTTTACTGTTGTTATTTGACAGAGATGGTCTGATAGTCAGAGATCTTTTACAGCTACATCACATTTTTCCCTGTCTATATTTGTGGCCACATGGTCAATTACTGATGCAGTCATTGTAGTAACCCTTGTTGCACTATTGACCAATAGGGACATGCCAAAACTTTGAAGGATATTTATGAAGGTGCTGCTGGATTCATTTATGATATTAGTGTTGATGTTTATGTCCCCACACAGAATTTTGTTGACCTTTGTACTTGAGACTTTATCTAGAACTTCTGTTAATTTATTGAAAAAAGTGTTCACACTACCACTGGGAGATCTATACACACACAAAATGATTAATTTCTTGGTGATATCGAGCCCTGATAATTCAATAGCTGATATTTCAATGTGTTTGTCTTCACTTACTGTACTGAGGTCATGTCTAGATTTGAACTGTGTTCCTTTTCTGATATAAATGCATGATCCTCCACCCCTTGAAGTAGTTCTGCAGTAAGAGTTTGCCCTTTCATACAATGATAATACTACATGTTGGATTTCTGTGTCTCTACACCAGTGCTCAGTAATACAAACTACTGTGCAGTTCAAAGGTTGGAGCTCAACTTCTAATGCTTGTATTTTATTTTTTATTGATTGCATGTTTTGATGGAGGATTGTTAAGTCTGTGAAATGCCCCATGTTACTCTTTCCGATGGTTTGTTTTTCTTTGTGACATCTGGTATTTGTGATTTTTGAAGTGTTATAATCTGTCTTGTGAGTGATTGTTTCAGTATTTTTTGAACTGCTAGAGATACTCTTTAGGCAGGGGAACCTTTTGTCTGGATTAAAATTCGTCTTCCCCCTGTGAGGATGGAACCCACGACCCCTGGTTTATTAGACCAGTACTTTACCACTTAGCTAAAGAGGCGGGGCCTGTCTATCGTACTGGGGAAGTGCTTTTCACGTTTGGTCCTGCAAGCACTGCAGTCAAATGGTCCTGTATTTCAGCAGTGTGTGGTGAATGTCGGCAATAAAAGTTGAGCATACCTAAGAATCTTCGCAATTTCGTCCCCATGGTGGGCTTAGGTATCCGCATAATTGCCCCTACTTTCTCTGTCAGGGGTAATGAACTGTCTGAGGCGATTTTGTGTCCCAAGAGGGTAACTTCAGACTGCCCAAAACGCATTTAGCTGAATGTAGAACGACACCGTAATTTTGTAGGCGAGTAAATACTTCTAAAGAGTTGGTAATGCTGTTACTTTGAGAACACGAGCGCATCATCCAAATACATGAAGCAGAACGGAAGACCCTGGAGGATTGAACTCACAAACCTCTGCCAAGTCTGTGCCACGTTTCTAAGCCTGAATGCCATATACATACTTTCAAAAAGTCCAAAAGGCGTTATGATTGCTGACTTCAGAATGTCAACCTTGGCAACTGCTATATGCTTGTACGCCTTCGTGCCATCCAAAACGCTGAAAGTGGTTGTACTGTGCCAAGTGTGGTTGTAGTCTCTAAGTAATGGTACTAGGTACCAATCAGGGACTGTTCTCGCATTAAGAGCGCGGTAATCCCCAAAAGGGCGCAAAAATCCCTTATTTTTGGGCACAAGATGCAAGTTGGGAAACCATGGGCTGCTTGATGGTCTAATAATGCTTTCGCACAGCATAGTGTAGAACTCTGCCTTGACTATACCGAGGTGATCACGAGCTACACGTCGTGGTCTGCACTGCACGAGGTGGGAAGTCCATTGGTTATCTTAATATGAGGCACAATATTAGGCAGAATCTGTTTCAGAGTGCCTGCTGGCCTTGTCGGGTTCGGGAAGTTTTTCAGCAAAGGAGCTAACTCTTCTTCATGCACCTGTATCAGCTTCAGTCTGTGACAGGTGATAGCATGGTGGAACAGCAACAGCTAGCACAGTGACACTGTAGACAAGTTGTCTGTTGGCCACGTCTGGGAAACGTTTGTAGTGGACCAAAAGATATGCATTGATTATCGTCTCTTGTGATGTCAATGACAGTAAAACGCCAAGGTTCAACTCATTGTTCTCCATCTGGTATTTGGTTATGACTGAATTATTGGGAGCCGTTAAACAGAATGCGGTGGGTGACCTGCAGTGGTGGCTTGAAAATCGTGGAAGAACGCTTATATCTGAGCCAGTATCAATAAAGAACTTGAGACCAGAGCCATTGTCACTGACGAGCAGGCGTTTAGACGACGATGGGTCGTCGGCTGTGCCTAGGACTCACTGTCGCTGGCATTTGGGTAGCTCCATGGTGCTGTACATTTCTTTTCTTGATCCCTGGATCATCGATGGTACCATCATAACGATTGTTCACTTGAGGCAGCTTGGTGATGCTGGCCGACCACCATCTGGAACGTCTATGATAGCATTGCCCACTGCCATCTTTGCCACCTTGAGACAACGACATGTTGAACAGTGTGCGCAATAGCTCCACTTCCGTTTCTAGTGCATCATAACCTGCATGTGCTACAGATACATGTGATGATGTACTGTTGCACTTTGCAGTGACCTCGCTAACTTGTGTTGGGATGATGGCCTCACGTATTCAGTTGGTTAACTCCTTCACTGTACCTAACGGCGTGTACCTCTGTGACGCTACTGTCACTTTCACCTGCGGTGGTAATCTGCTGTTCCACATCGTATGTAACAAATTGTCTAGGGCGGTACTAGTGTCAACTTTGCTACAAAGACATCTCAGGTATTGCGAGGGTTTTCGATCTCGTATATCTTACTGTATCCTGTCTTCTTGCGAGTCTATAACTCGACGTTCAGTTTGTGTTAGGATTCTGCCTGTCGAGGTGTGTATTTCTGCTGCGAAGCGATGATCCAGTTGGCTCACCACGAGAGCAAACTTTGTCACGTCGGCTGTAAATCCAGCATAGCAGAAACTTGCTTCCACCTGTGGATACCATAGCACCGGATTATGGGGACAGAATAGAGGTAGGTGAACTGCTAGACAGGAAACGTTCGGGTCTTCAGTCGTTTTGCTGTTTCATAAGAAAATGCTTGCTGTGGATCTGGTCCTGTCGCTCCACATCATACCAGGATCAACATTTGTTGGTTACAGCACAACTATCGGCTGGCCGCCTGTTGCACAGAAATGTTCTTGTGTTTAGTAGTAAGACGACACACTGGAGGGAACAAATTTATTAGGCTCGGGGTTATCGTCACCCTGAAATTGTCTGATGATACAGCTCTGTTTTCTCACTACAGGAAATAAGTAAGGGGAATAAAAGAAAGATTAGATTTTAACGTCCCTTCAAAGACGAAACCGTTAGGGGCGGAGCAGAAACTTGGAAATGAACAAGGACAAGAAGAGAAACCTGTTGTCTCTTTCAATGGAGCTATCCCAGCATTTGCCTGGAATGATTTAGCGAAACTGTGGAAAATCTAACTCTTTGGACAGATACAGAGTTTGTCCATGTCTGTTCCGAATGTGAGTCTAGTGTTGGAGAGAAAAGGGCCATGAACACAAGTGGAGGTTGGACGATGCACATAACCATGGCACGATTATGATAACAATCTCTACCATTTTAATGGCTGGCTGATTGTCACATGCCATAGCATCAGCTTCCTTTGTTATATACCACAAACCAGTGGTGGCTGGTTATCATGGGTTAACGTGCCACAGCACACTGTAAATTTATCCCTAGCATTATGCGATTTCTTTTGAATGCAAGCCAGAAATTGCACTAAAATGATACAATTTCTCTTCGAATGCGAGTTGGAAATCGTACTAATATTACGCCATTTCTCTTCAAATACTTACTGGTATGCAAATAAAAGTTTTGTAGCTCTCCGCAGTAACTGTAAATCAGTGTGTAATGCTGAAGTGATGGTCAGCTATGCTACAATCAACTCAGAGAAAGGACGCAGCTGTCCGTTTTCGACTGCGCATTCTCTGATGTGAAGCCAGCCATTCCAGCACTACGAATGCTGCGTTGTCCCAAGCGTCAGGTCAGTATTTTTTTTTTTTTTTTTTTTTTTTTTTTTTTTTTTTGTAATTACCTATACGGTAATGTATCGTGCAAGTGTAGAGTATGAGGGATTTTAGTGGAGCACTTGCTATAATGAAGTGTTGGCCGTCGAAATCGACTCTTGCGACAGCGAAACACGGGAAGTGACGTAGTTCACAGAAGTTACCACATCCAGTTGAAGGAATTTTTGTTACTGTTTTTGTGGTATAAGAAAAAAAAGTAGTGAAACCTGTTGACTGCCAGACTGTTGGCTCAGATTCGATTCCTGCTGCTGCCAAATTTTTTTCCATTTCATTTTATTTCTTACAATATTAAACTAAACAATTATAAAGTTTAGATATATTTAAACAGTTCATTTTATATACGTAAAGTCAATATATTCAATTTAGTTACGATTACTATCCTTGTAAGTCAGAAAGCTATAGGCCAACACATAGCAGCACATTTTGCACAAGCTGCTACTGACACAAACATTTGTCTGCAATGGTCACTTTCATCGCTACCACTGGTTTTTGGAGTGGCAAAATATAATTATTTTTGGAGGAGTTCAACGTCTATCTTCTATAATGATAGCCTCACACGCCATATGCTGCTCTGGTATCGGCATTGGGCAGTTTGGCTGTGTTATCGTTGAGTGAATCAGACAAATACCACCTGATAAATTGGGACACCGTTGCGCATAAAATGTAAGTTACATATTGAGGAAAATGTGAACATCATTCACAACAAGGAGGTAAGTTTTACAGCGCGAGATACTGCCCCTTTTTCAGACAACACCAACATTGTAGCGTGACGGTGCTCGGCCTCTCACGACAAGTAATGAGTAAGCTTTCTACATAAAACAGGGAACGTAGTTGTTTCCTAGCCTGCATGTAGGCCCGTTGAACACGAAGCCAGGGACATATCGAAGTCATCTTTGAAGTTACGCTTCAGTATTTAGAAGCTCTGATTGCAGCGTATGAAGGCTTCACATCTTACTCCGTTTCTAAAGTCGGAGACCATGAATATTTATGTAATCCTAATCACTCACGTTATGCCAGTATCTGTTCTGTTGTGCGGAATAAAATTCATGTCAGTTACATGTAGATCCTTCTTGGTGTTGCAGACGTTAGTACGAGGGCTATCCACAAAGTACATTAAGTTTTCGTTTGTGTCCGTTAGGGGCGGGGCTAGCGCGGCCATCTTGGTGTCATGGCATTCCGCCGCACAGTCGGCATCCTGCCGTGCTAGTGAGAGGTTCGTGCTGTACTCCGTTGAGTTACTGTGACAGTTTGAAATGTCAGCGTTAATTGAAAATGCCGCGAAGTGTGAAGTGCGTGCTGTAATAAGGTTTCTGACTGCAAAAAACTGTACACCGATAGAAATCTATCGGCAGCTTTGTGAAGTGTATGCGGGCAACATAATCACTGAAGGTGGAGTGCGTCAATGGGTCATAAAATTTAAAAATGGCCGAACTAACGTTCACGACGAAGAGCGAAGTGGAAGACCCAGCATAGTGACTGTCGAAAAAGTCGATGCCGCGGTCCGTGAAAACCGTAATTTCACAATAACGGAACACCCTATCAGTTTTCCACAAATTTCACGAAGTATGTTGCACAAAATCATTACCGAAAAGCTTGGTTACTACAAGTTTTGTGCAAGATGGATACCAAAAATCTTGACAGTGATTCACAAAAATCAGCGAATGGCTGCAGCGTTAACGTTTTTGGACGCTTACGAGAAAGATGGCGACTCATTACTCGATCGCATCGTTACTGCTGATGAAACATGGGTTAAGCATGTGAACTGCGAGACAAAATTGCAGTCGATCCAGTGGGGGCACACAAATTCCCCCCCCCCCCCCCCCCCCCCGAAAAAAAACCCAAGAACTGCATGTAGACAATGTCAGCAAGGAAGGTGATGGCGACTGTCTTTTGGGACAGAAAAGGTGTGATTTTTGTGGATTTCCTGGAAAGAGGCACTACGATAAACTCTAAAAGGTATTGCCAAACTGTGCACAACCTCAGAAGAGCAATACAAAACAAGCGCAGGGGAAAGTTGGGCTCAAAGATCTTGCTGATTCACGACAACGCCCAGGCCCACATGGCAAAAGCCACTTGTGAAGTTCTCGAATCTTTTAAGTGGGAATTGTTTCCTCATCCGCCGTACAGTCTCGACCTGGCACCGAGCGACTTCCACTTATTCCCAGCAATGAAGAAGTGGTTGGCTATGCAGCGCTTTGATGACTACGCACAGCTTCAAGAAGAGGTAACCACTTGGTTGAAGGTGCAGGCGGCCGAATTTTACGACGAAGGAATTTCCAAGCTCGTCCATCGCTATGATAAGTGCCTTAATTTAAATGGCAAGTATATAGAAAAGTAGTATTTAAGTGTGGCTTTCATCTGTATACAGTAAAAAATTTTCCAATACTTTATTTATTTTTAATTCCAAAACATAATGTACTTTGTGGATAGCCCTCGTATAACAAAACCGCAATGTCACAGTAGATCATACGTGCGATTTCACATAAAACCAAAATCCAGCATGAAAATAGAACGGAAGTGATGCAGCAGAAATTAACATTTAACACTTATTGCTTTTTTATTTTCATTTTTTATTCATACACTTCATGAAGATGTTTGCTTCAACTGTTGCAGTGAAAGTTGTTTACTAAAGATAGGCTACATTTAAAAATTAAGAGCATATCTTTTGCTGCAAATAAATCACATTATTTTTCTTGAGCTAAGCACAAACTTTATGGATTTTAGAGTGTTGATCGGGAAGCGGAGTGAGTAACGAGACTGCAAGTCAGTTCGATTTTTGTAATTTTTTATATTTACGGGACGTGAAGCTCATAATTCAAATATCGGTAGGCCAAAGCAGTTCGATGCAGCTCTCAAAAATCCTCGAGGAAATTGGCTTTGTAGTTTACTGAGCGCCCTGAAAGGCTTTAGGGTAAACCTTGGTAAGTTCGTGGCATTGCTTATTTTGTGATACTTTGTCGATTCCTCTTCACGGATTTATCAACCACGCTAGAAATGCAGTCACTGACCCACATATAGTAGCACATGTCCCCTACCTGCAGCAGCTTTTCACGCCGAGCTACCAGCGGCCTTGGTAGCACAGTGAGTTGTTTTCTTCCGTTGGGGTAGTTGTCTTCCACTTTCGCGCTGCAGAATCCCACGTGTTTTCAAAGTGCTGATTACTTCTCATATTAAAGAAGTAACTTTTTTGATTTTGCACAGTTATTTGTGTGATATAAATAAATTTTTCTGATTAAGATTTGGGTTTTTGCGTTCGTTAGTTTAAACATAATAGCCTTAGCTGCGCTATTAAAACTCTCAGCACTTTAACTGTCATCGTGCGCCACCCTAGACAGTCTTCACTATTACTGGCTAATAAACGTTTTTAAAAGCGGATATTTAATTATTTGTAGTAGCATGCTCGTGGTATATATAGAGCACTTCATTATAAGCCAGATAATATATTAAATTTACATATCACGAATTAACCAAGCTATCGCGAACTTAACCAGCTTTTTTTCTTCTGCGTGTTGGACGCCTCCAAAATATCGAAAATATGCCAACCAAAATATTATTACAGCAGCAAGGTTAGTAAAAGAGGAGAAGTACTCAATTTACAAGACATCAAAGCAATGTGAAGTGCCATGGTCTACCCTGAAAGACTTTCTTAGCAGGACTGAAAGTGAATGTGTAGGCCTAGCTAAATTAGGGAAACCGTTTGCTTTACCTGTACAAATGAAACAAAGAATATGCAATTACATACTTCCCAAGCAGGAATTAGGACTCGGATTGACTGTTATTCAGATTCGAAAACTGGCATATAAGCTAGCTACAGCAACTGGTAGGAAACATCCCTTCAATGAAGAAGAACAAGCTGCAGGGGACTTGGTGGGAAGATTTTATAACATGTTATGGGCTTACATGCAGCTTTACTGTATGATTAAATGATGATGGCATCCTCTTGGGTAAAATATTCCGGAGGTAAAATAGTCCCCCATTCGGATCTCCGGGCGGGGACTACTCAGAAGGATGTCGTTATCAGGAGAAAGAAAACTGGCGTTCTACGGATCGGAGCGTGGAATGTCAGATCCCTTAATCGGGCAGGTAGGTTAGAAAATTTAAAAAGGGAAATGGATAGGTTAAAGTTAGATATAGTGGGAATTAGTGAAGTTCGGTGGCAGGAGGAACAAGACTTCTGGTCAGGTGACTACAGGGTTATAAACACAAAATCAAATAGGGGTAATGCAGGAGTAGGTTTAATAATGAATAGGAAAATAGGAATGCGGGTAAGCTACTACAAACAGCATAGTGAACGCATTATTGTGGCCAAGATAGATACGAAGCCCACACCTACTACAGTAGTACAAGTTTATATGCCAACTAGCTCTGCAGATGATGAAGAAATTGAAGAAATGTACGATGAAATAAAAGAAATTATTCAGATAGTGAAGGGAGACGAAAATTTAATAGTAATGGGTGACTGGAATTCGAGTGTAGGAAAAGGGAGAGAAGGAAACATAGTAGGTGAATATGGATTGGGGCTAAGAAATGAAAGAGGAAGCCGCCTAGTAGAATTTTGCACAGAGCACAACTTGATCATAGCTAACACTTGGTTTAAGAATCATGAAAGAAGGTTGTATACGTGGAAGAACCCTGGAGATACTAAAAGGTATCAGATAGATTATATAATGGTAAGACAGAGATTTAGGAACTAGGTTTTAAGTTGTAAGACATTTCCAGGGGCAGATGTGGACTCTGACCACAATCTATTGGTTATGACCTGTAGATTAAAACTGAAGAAACTGCAAAAATGTGGGAAATTAAGGAGATGGGACCTGGATAAACTGAAAGAACCAGAGGTTGTACAGAGTTTCAGAGAGAGCATAAGGGAACAATTGACAGGAATAGGGGAAAGAAATACAGTAGAAGAAGAATGGGTAGCTTTGAGGAATGAAATAGTGAAGGCAGCAGAGCATCAAGTAGGTAAACAGCCTAGGGCTAGTAGAAATCCTTGAGTAACAAGAGATGCTGAACTTAATTGATGAAAGGAGAAAATATAAAAATGCAGTAAATGAAGCAGGCAAAAAGGAATACAAACGTCTCAAAAATGAGATCGACAGGAAGTGCAAAATGGCTAAACAGGGATGGCTAGAGGACAAATGTAAGGATGTAGAAGCTTATCTCACTAGGGGTAAGATAGATACTGCCTACAGGAAAATTAGAGAGACCTTTGGAGAGAAGAGAACCACGTGTATGAATATCAAGAGCTCAGATGGCAGCCCAGTTCTAAGCAAAGAAGGGAAGGCAGAAAGGTGGAAGGAGTATATAGAAGGTTTATACAAGGGCGATGTACTTGAGGACAATATTATGGAAATAGAAGAGGATGTAGATGAAGACGAAATGGGAGATACGATACTGCGTGAAGAGTTTGACAGAGCACTGAAAGACCTGAGTCGAAACAAGGCCCCCGGAGTAGACAACATTCCATTAGAACTACTGACAGCCTTGGGAGAGCCAGTCATGACAAAACTCTACCAGCTGGTGAGCAAGATGTATGAGACAGGCGAAATACCCTCAGACTTAAAGAAGAATATAATAATTCCAATCCCAAAGAAAGCAGGTGCTGACAGATGTGAAAATTACCGAACTATCAGTTTAATAAGCCACGGCTGCAAAATACTAACGCGAATTCTTTACAGACGAATGGAAAAACTGGTAGATGCAGACCTCAGGGAGGATCAGTTTGGATTCCGTCGAAATGTTTGAACACGTGAGGCAATACTGACCTTACGACTTATCTTAGAAGAAAGATTAAGAAAAGGCAAACCTACGTTTCTAGCATTTGTAGACTTAGAGAAAGCTTTTGACAATGTTGACTGGAATACTCTTTTTCAAAGGTGGCAGGGGTAAAATACAGGGAGCGAAAGGCTATTTACAATTTGTACAGAAACCAGATGGCAGTCATAAGAGTCGAGGGGCATGAAAGGGAAGCAGTGGTTGGGAAAGGAGTGAGACAGGATTGTAGCCTCTCCCCGATGTTATTCAATCTGTATATTGAGCAAGCAGTAAAGGAAACAAAAGAAAAATTTGGAGTAGGTATTAAAATTCATGGAGACGAAGTAAAAACTTTGAGGTTCGCCGATGACATTGTAATTCTGTCAGAGACGGCAAAGGACTTGGAAGAGCAGTTGAACGGAATGGACAGTGTCTTGAAAGGAGGGTATAAGATGAACATCAACAAAAGCAAAACGAGGATAATGGAATGTAGTCAAATTAAATTGGGTGATGCTGAGGGAATTAGATTAGGAAATGAGACACTTCAAGTAGTAAAGGAGTTTTGCTATTTAGGAAGTAAAATAACTGACAATGGTCGAAGTAGAGAGGATATAAAATGTAGACTGGCAATGGCAAGGAAAGCGTTTCTGAAGAAGAGAAATTTGTTAACATCGAATATAGATTTATGTATCAGGAAGTCGTTTCTGAAAGTATTTGTTTGGAGTGTAGCCATGTATGGAAGTGAAACATGGACGATAACTAGTTTTGACAAGAAGAGAATAGAAGCTTTCGAAATGTGGTGCTACAGAAGAATACTGAAGATAAGGTGGATAGATCACGTAACTAATGAGGAGGTATTGAATAGGATTGGGGAGAAGAGAAGTTTGTGGCACAACTTGACTAGAAGAAGGGATCGGTTGGTAGGACATGTTTTGAGGCATCAAGGGATCACAAATTTAGCATTGGAGGGCAGCGTGGAGGGTAAAAATCGTAGAGGGAGACCGAGAGATGGGTACACTAAGCAGATTCAGAAGGATGTAGGTTGCAGTAGGTACTGGGAGATGAAGCAGCTTGCACAGGATAGAGTAGCATGGAGAGTTGCATCAAACCAGTCTCAGGACTGAAGACAACAACAACATGGGCTTACCTTAAGAGTGCCTGAAAATATAGCTGCTTATAGGTAATCAATGGGAAATAGTTCAATAATTACTGACTTTTATCAAAAATTAGAATAATTAGTCACAGATCTAGGAGTTCAAGATCGTCCAGATCTAGTATGGAATTGCGATGAGACAGGGCTCTCATATGTGGTGAAAGCATTCAAGATCGTTACAGCAATTGGCAAAATGTATGTATATAGCAGAAAATTTGCTGATCGAGATGAAAATCACACATTGCTTGCCTGTGTCAATGCTAATGGTTACTGGATACCACCTACAGTGATATTTAAGGATGTTCGAATGTCAGAAGATCTTCTGAAAGACGCAATTGTGAAACTATCACCAAAAAGAGTGGGTAAATGGAGAACTTCTTCTGGAATGGTTCAATCATTTCATTGAATGTATACCTCCTCCAAGACCTATAATTTTAGTAATGGATTCCCATGGATCCCATACTTCAGAGGAAGTCATTGATCTGGCCAAGAAGAACCATATCTTTCTACTGACATTTCCTTCTCACAGTACTCACATTCTGCAGCCATTGGATGTAGGGGTATATAGGCAGCTTAAAAGATCATGGGGAAAATATTTAAATAGCTACATCATCAAGAATCCAGGTCTCAGACCCAACAGATCTGATTTGCACAAAGTGTTGAAACCTGCTTACTACATTGCTTTCAGTCCTGGGACCATCATATCAGGTTTTAGGAAAACTGGGATATATCTATTTAATCCTCCCGCTGTGACTGATGAGGCAATAGCAACATCAAAGCTGACAGACAAACCTTCATAAGACAATCTGGAACCAACATTAGATGATTCAGAAAGTCATTTAGAAGTGAATGAACTTCTTGATCTGCCTGTCTTAACAGATGATCGGAGCAAATGCAAGCGAAGGAGAAAGACAGATAGCAAGACAAAAGTCTGACTCCAATTCAAGAAGCAGCTCACAAAAGAACCAGAGGTAGGCTTATACCTTTTCTAAAATATTATCTCACGTGCTTCATTAACAGATTTGACAGTTGTTCCTTTGAGTTGTCGTTTATTTACTTTATTGAAATTTGTTGATTTATAGGTAGCCCACGAAAGGAAGATACATTAAATCCTCAACAGAGCACCTCTGGAGTGACAAAGAAGAGGACGAAGGATGACAATAAATGTGGATCCTTTAGACACAGTTATTTAGAAGACGTGAGGAGAAAATCAGGTGCTCTACGGATTCAATGTAGTTTTTGTTTAATGTGGTACCATTCGAAGTGTCAACATACTTGTGAAGAGAGTGAGGACGTTTTTATGTGCAACAAGTGTCCAACCCTTTCTGATGAAGACTAAAATGAAGCTTTCATTTAATCAGTAAATTCATTCAGTGTTCTTGCTCATTAATTCGTCAGTACTTTATCATATTATAATAAATAAGCCTCAATGTCATAAAATGTCAAAATAAAATCTTTTATAGAAATACAATGCTTTCATTATTTAAGTAATGCATTATCACGAAATTACCCAAGTAGTGTCACAAACTTACCAAGGGGTATCACTAAATAGCCTACAAAATTCTTAGTTGATGATGTCATAAGGGAGAGAATGTAGAACCAACCAATCATAACATTGTGCATATTGAGTAATGCATTTAAGGACAGGCTTACATATGTAATTCAGCAGGCTTTCAAAATACTTTTTATGTACTTTAAATTAACTTAATACAGAAATCCTCACGAAATTATCAAGGTTTACCCTAATTCTAATTCGAGCTGTACTTTTCAATAGCGCTCATGGCAGTGCGGAATAATGGCCATTTGACACATGGGAGGCCAATAAAAATTATTAAACAAAGTTGCATTTTGAGCATTTCTGTGAAGCATAAAACACATAAAGATGAAAAAAATCAGTGGTGCAGGAGACTGGTAATTGCTGATTGAAATCTCGTTTTGGTCATTATTTTCCTCGTTTTAATTTGAACTCCTATGTCAAACATAAAATTCTTCGATATTTGCCAGTTAGCACAAATATAATCATTATTTTTGAGAAAAATGAACACCATCTTATTGCTAATTACATATTACATTCAAAATTCGTTTTTAAGGCAAATGTAAATTCATAATTACCGGTCTTCTATAAAAAATTCTTTATAAAGAGCCTTTAAAATGTAATTAAAAATGAAACGCTAGTAGAACTAGTACTCTGAGGATTCCGCACAGACTTACGTATGGAGGCAGTTCATCCATCCCAGGAGTCGAGAGTCTCGGCGAATTTTGCCTGTTATCGTCATTGATACAGGCGAGATATCGGTCCTGGGTCTCCCAAGAGTTTCGAGACTGTTTTAAATTTGAAGTCGGATAGCAAATGATAAAAGAATTTTTTTCGTGTGATATAATAAAAAATAAACATTTCTCGTTTTTTTTTTTTTTTTTTTCGTTTAGCTGCGCCGTGAAACCTCGATTCTTGCCAAATTTCATGGTTCTAGACCAACGGAAAGTACTCTGTAAGTTTTGACGAGTGAGTTTGCGAGTATCAAAATGTCTCCTAAATTGCGTTGACTTCGAAGCTTATATTTACTACACAGCCAAGTAACTGTGCTCCTTAGTATGTGACATAAATTACAACTTGACACATCAACGCGTTCCTGACGAAAACGGGACTTAACAAACGGACGGACAAGTAGACCGTTGGAAGAAACGCCAATTCTATTTATCTTGTGTAATATAATTAAACCTAAAAAAAATTAAGATTTTTCCTCTAGTTGTACTGTGAAACCTTTCTTCTTGACAAATTTCATGATTCTAGATGAAAGGGAAGCACCTAGTTTTAGTGACTGAGATTGTGGTTATCAAAATATGTGACATAAAAGGCCCTATCTTTTTATTGCAGTGACTTATAAATATAAATTTTTTACACCACCTAGAGACCGAAGACACTATATCTCTGACATCGATCTGTTATAGAATTTTAGAACATGTCTTTTGCTCGCGTATCATGTCATTTCTAGAAATCCAGAATCTACTCTGTAGGAATCAACATGGATTTTGAAAACAGCGATCGTGTGAGACCCAACTCGCTTTATTTGTTCATGAGACCCAGAAAATATTAGTTACAGGCTCCCAGGTAAATGCCATTTTCCTTGACATCCGAAAGGCGTTCGCTACAGTTCTGCACTGTCGCCAGATAAACAAAGTAAGAGCCTACGGAATATCAGACCAGCTGTGTGGCTGGATTGAAGAGTTTTTAGCTGATAGAACACAGCATATTGTTCTCAATGGACAGACGTCTACAGATGTTAAAGTAACCTCTGGCGTGCCACAGGGGAGTGTTGTGGTACCATTGCTTTTCACAATATATATAAATGACCTAATAGATAGTGTCGGAAGTTCCATGCGGCTTTTGGCGGATGATCCTGTAGTGTACAGATAAGTTGCAGCATTAGAAAATTGCAGCGAAATGCAGGAAGATCTGCAGCGGATAGGCACTTGGTGCAGGGAGTGGCAACTGACACTTAACATAGACAAATGTAATGCATTACGAATACATAGAAAGAAGGATCCTTTATTGTATGATTATATGATAGCGGAACAAACACTGGTAGCAGTTACTTCTGTAAAATACCTGGGAGTATGCGAACGGAACGATTTGAAGTGGAATGATCATATAAAATTTGTTGGTAAGGTGGCTGCCAGGTTGAGATTCATTGGGAGAGTCCTTAGATAATGTAGTCCATCAACAAGGGAGGTGGCTTACAAAACACTCGTTCGATCTATACTTGAGTATTGATCATCAGTGTGGGATCCATACCAGGTCGGGTTGACAGAGGAGATAGAGAAGATCCAAAGAAGAGCGGCGCGTTTCGTCACAGGGTTATTTGGTAAGCGTGACAGCGTTACGGAGATATTTAGCAAACTCAAGTGGCAGACTCTGCAGGAGAGGCGCTCTGCATCGCGGTGTAGCTAGCTGTCCAGTTTTCAAGAGGGTACGTTTCTGGATGAGGCATCGAATATACACTCCTGGAAATGGAAAAAAGAACACATTGATACCGGTGTGTCAGACCCACCATACTTGCTCCGGACACTGCGAGAGGGCTGTACAGGCAATGATCACACGCACGGCACAGCGGACACACCAGGAACCGCGATGTTGGCCGTCGAATGGCGCTAGCTGCGCAGCATTTGTGCACCGCCGCCGTCAGTGTCAGCCAGTTTGCCGTGGCATACGGAGCTCCATCGCAGTCTTTAACACTGGTAGCATGCCGCGACAGCGTGGACGTGAACCGTATGTGCAGTTGACGGACTTTGAGCGAGGGCGTATAGTGGGCATGCGGGAGGCCGGGTGGCCGTACCGCCGAATTGCTCAACACGTGGGGTGTGAGGTCTCCACAGTACATCGATGTTGTCGCCAGTGGTCGGCGGAAGGTGCACGTGCCCGTCGACCTGGGACCGGACCGCAGCGACGCACGGATGCACGCCAAGAGCGTAGGATCCTACGCAGTGCCGTAGGGGACCGCACCGCCACTTCCCAGCAAATTAGGGACACTGTTGCTCCTGGGGTATCGGCGAGGACCATTCGCAACCGTCTCCATGAAGCTGGGCTACGGTCCCGCACACCGTTAGGCCGTCTTCCGCTCACGCCCCAACATCGTGCAGCCCGCCTCCAGTGGTGTCGCGACAGGCGTGAATGGAGGGACGAATGGAGACGTGTCGTCTTCAGCGATGAGAGTCGCTTCTGCCTTGGTGCCAATGATGGTCGTATGCGTGTTTGGCGCCGTGCAGGTGAGCGCCACAATCAGGACTGCATACGACCGAGGCACACAGGGCCAACACCCGGCATCATGGTGTGGGGAGCCATCTGCTACACTGGCCGTACACCTCTGGTGATCGTCGAGGGGACACTGAATAGTGCACGGTACATCCAAACCGTCATCGAACCCATCGTTCTACCATTCCTAGACCGGCAAGGGAACTTGCTGTTCCAACAGGACAATGCACGTCCGCATGTATACCGTGCCACCGAACGTGCTCTAAAAGGTGTAAGTCAACTACCCTGGCAAGCAAGATCTCCGGATCTGTCCCCCATTGAGCATGTTTGGGACTGGATGAAGCGTCGTCTCACGCGGTCTGCACGTCCAGCACGAACGCTGGTCCAACTGAGGCGCCAGGTGGAAATGGCATGGCAAGCCGTTCCACAGGACTACATCCAGCATCTCTACGATCGTCTCCATGGGAGAATAGCAGCCTGCATTGCTGCGAAAGGTGGATATACACTGTACTAGTGCCGACATTGTGCATGCTCTGTTGCCTGTGTCTATGTGCCTGTGGTTCTGTCAGTGTGATCATGTGATGTATCTGACCCCAGGAATGTGTCAATAAAGTTTCCCCTTCCTGGGACAATGAATTCACGGTGTTCTTATTTCAATTTCCAGGAGTGTATTTCTTTCCCCTACTTATACCTCCCGAGGAGATCACGAATGTAAAATTAGAGAGATTCGAGCGCGCACTAAGGCTTTCTGGCAGTCGTTCTTCAAAAGGGTTTTTAACAGTTGGGCTTATAGACAAACGGACAGACAACAAGGTGATCCTATAGGGCTCCGTTTTTACCGATTGAGGTACTGAACCATAAAAAGACATTAAAATTACTTTTTGCTTCGTTCTATATCTTACGCTATATTTACAGGGCGGCGCACGAAATGTGTTACCATTTTGTTTTTGAATATAAACTTTATTGTCAATACAATCTGAAAGGAACATATACTACAATGAAGAGCCGTCCACGGAGATTTGTTCTAACTCAGCACATACTCAAGACATAAACCATTTCGTTTCCTAACTTCGTCCAAACGAACACTGAAGTTAGTGATTACCCTGCGGCACATGTCTTCCGTAATTTCACTGCAAGCTTGAAGAATAAGTCTCCAGAGCTCCATTAAATCACGTGGACGTTTCGGGAAAATTTTTTCCTTTAGGTGACCCCAAAGAAAAATGTCACATGGATTGAGGTCTGGACTATTTCGGGGGGGGGGGGGGGGGGGGCAATTTTGTCCGTCATTGCAGCGACCTAGAAACCTGAGTGAAATGATCCGCATGTCGAAATGCTCGTGTAAAAACTCCAACACAGTGTTTGCAGTATGTGGTCTTGCTCCATCTTGCATGAACCACTGCGTATTGAAGGGCAAGGCAGTAGCAAGAAGCTGTGGAATGAAGCTATTGCGAAGCATGCTCAAATAACGCTCGCTGTTCACAGTTTCTTCAAAGAAAAAGGGTCCAATAAGTCCATGACTGGAAATTGTTGCCCACGCTGTAATCCTCGGAGCTGAAATTATTGATTTTTCCACCTTTTCCTCCATCTTCCTAAAGACCTCATGCCTATGGGGTAACAGTTCATCGATAATTTGGGTATTCTGTCAATTTTCATTTTGTTGGGAATTGGCTTCTGGCCCCCGAAAGACCTAATACCTGTTTTCCATGAAGATATAAACATATTATATCCATTTGCGGTTGTGGATAAAATATTAACAGTTATCTGGAGAATGTTCTCAGCCCAAAGGAAAACATGTGTAGCGATTATCGAACTAGACAAATATTTATCTGAGGTTTATTTTCCTAGAAACAGCGATTCCTTAATCGTGAGGGAACCAGAAAATTTCTGTACCCTACGCTACACCAACTGGTTCTGAAAATATGTATCCCAGTCATGTCACTGCCCTGTGAGTAAAGAAACTGACTTACTTAAAGTAAAAGATAAGAAATTTTGTTTATAAATCATAATGCTGATTAATACTTCTTTTTTGGCTACATATATTGTCATATCTATTTAAATGAAGGCTGTAGATACTTTAATTAATTACAGTGATGCTATATATCTTATATTTTGTCTCCGATAAAAGTATGATAACAGTATCAAAAATTAGCCATACCTTCAACATTTTTCCCGCTTGATAAAAAGTATTTAGGATTTTGTTGCAACATTTTTAATTTTTAAAGAAGATAAAATGCAGACGATTTAAAGCTCAAAACTACTAGGACATAAGAATATCTTATTACTTTTCTTTCTATGATATTTCAAAACAGGACTAAATCAGATAAAAATATGGGTACAATGGCCTGAATTAAAAAGGCAAGATGACTGTGATGTGTCCACATCGAGGTAATAGAATCTATCTCATCTGGTTCAAAGACTATGTAAGCCAGCCAGTATCGATTTTGTCTCGCGCTGGCTGGGTATATAGCGCATGTCCGAGACAATCAGTGGGGCTGACGGAACTGAGCGACCAGGAGACGCAACGGTTGTGCGCTGCTGCTGGAGCACAGTGTGCGAGAGAGGCGAGTGACGGCTGGACTGCCCTGGTGTTAATACCGGACGTTGATCTGCTCTCCGGCCCTCAGACGTTGGCTATAGGGCTCCGTTTCCATCTGCTGGAGTTTCAGTCTTACCGATAATCTTTCTAGTGAGCATCATTCCATCGGCAACTGTGGTTATCGCAAAAATTAAAGAACTGCACAGGCTCGTTCGTCGTATAAAAACTTTCTCAGTTCAGATTCAGATTATGATACTGGTGCTGCTCATTAATTAATATTCGACTAAGCTGGGACATGTTAATTGGTTGCGAAAGAGGCATTTTGGTTTGCGTATGTGTATATCAGTGAATGTTCTTTTCATTAGTTGAAGAGAGATGTGTAATTGTTGAGGTTTTTTACTCGTAATTAAGTTACGGAGTTGTTTTCTTAATTGTATGGCCACTATTTTATTGTGTTTTATTTGCATGTTAAAGACTGCAGCGTATGTATAAGGCCGCGGGTAGAAATGTTTCTAATAGCAGATTTCTGTGTGTTCTAGAAGGCTTTCTTGTTCTGGTTTCAGTGTTTATGTACCTTGGCCCGGAGCTATAATTCTCTGAGTAGCTTTTGCTTAAATGTGTGGTAATTAAGGTTGCAGAAATTTTGCTTTGTTCAAGGTTTGCTAAGATAACGCTAAATGTTCAATAATTTTCTTAATTGGATAAATATTTTTTTAAATGCAATTATGCTTGTGTCTTTTTAACGTTGAGTTTTTAGTATATTTTATTTAAGGGAAAGGTAAACTTTTGCCTGGTTGTGAGGCGAGTTTCTTTGTGAGTTCACTTCGAAAGCCTTTGCTTAAATTTTTGGTGTTACTGACATAATTTAAAGCGCATTTGATAGTGATCGTATTTATTTCAAAATTTGTTTGCTAAATGATAAAGAGTGTAATAAATATAAATTGTACAGTCTATTTTTTGAGTACGAAGGAATGTGAACATGTGCTGAGGAACTACACTATAATAAAATTTATTATATGTGCAAACTTGGGCCTAGTCCTTCCTTAATCAAAAGTAAGAGCCTGTTCTAAAGATCTTCAGTCATCGCTACAGACTACCTTTTATTTATTTTTGTGAGTTGACGGAGCGTTTTATCAGCAGCGTAATCTAACTTTTCTTTTCAAAGATCAGACTGTAACTGCTCCCTCACTGGAAAGAGCGATTTCATCCCAGTGAGGGAGCAGTTACAGTCTGATCTTTGAAAAGAATAAAATGTGATATTGTGAGATGCGTTCGGAGATGACGGAGCGTTTTATCAGCAGCGTAATCTAACTAGAGATTGGCAAAACTATTCTTTTCAAAGATCAGACTGTAACTGCTCCATCACTGGGATGAAATCGCTGTTTCCAGTGAAGGAGCAGTTACAGTCTGATCTTCGAAAATAATAGTTTTGCCAATCTCTAGTTAGATTACGCTGCTGATAAAACGCTCCGTCATCTCCAAACGCATCTCACAATATCACATACCGAAATACGAGGCGCAGCTTAGCAACAAGTTGCGTTGTCTGCTCGGTTGCCGACGCCACAGCTGGCTCTTACGTTTACGTCTTCATACCTTTCTGACGCTAAGATACTGTTTTTGATCCTTCTTAACACAGTTCCGCGAAAAGAACGATGCATCTCCACAATCCTCTCATTTCAATCGAACCTACTGGTAACGAATATACACTACTGGCCATTAAAATTGCTACACCAAGAAGAAATGCAGATGATTAACGGGTATTCATAGGACAAATATATTATACTAGAACTGACATGTGATTACATTTTCACGCAATTTGGGAACATAGATCCTGAGAAATCAATACCCAGTAAAACCACCTCTGGCCGTAATAATGGCCTTGATACGCCTGGGCATTGAGTTAAACAGAGCTTGGATGGCTTGTACAGGTACAGCTGCCGATGCAGATTCAATAAGATGCCACAGTTCATCAAGAGTAGTGACTGGCGTTTTGTGACGAGCCAGTTGCTCGGCCACCATTGACCAGAGGTTTTCAATTGGTGGGATATCTGAAGAATGTGCTGGCCAGGGCAGCAGTCGAACATTTAATGTATCCAGAAAACCCCCTACAGGACCTCCAACATGTTGTCGTGCAATATACTGCTGAAATGTAGGGTTTTGCACCGATCGAATGAAGGGTAGAGGCACGGGTCGTAACACATCTGAAATGTAACGTCCACTGCCATCCAGTACCGTCAATGCGAACAAGAGGTGGCCGAGACGTGTAACCAATGGCACCCCATAATATCACGCCGGGTGATACACCAGTACGGCGATGACGAATACATGCTTCCAATGTGCGTTCACCGCGATGTCGCCAAACACGGATGCGACCATAATGATGCTGTAAATAGAACCTGGATTCATCCGAAAAAATGACGTTTTGCCATTCTTGCACCCAGGTTCGTCGTCGAGTACAACATCGCAGGCGCTCCTGTCTGTGATGCAGCGTCAAGGGTAGCCGCAGCCGTGGTCTCCGAGCTGATAATGCAAGCTGCTGCAAACGTCGTCGAACTGTTCGGGCAGATGGTTGTTGTCTTGCAAACGTCCCCATGTGTTGACTCAGGGATCGAGACGTGGCTGCACGATCCGTTACAGCCATGCGGATAAGATGCCTGTCAACTCGACTGCTAGTGATACGAGACCGTTGGGATCCAGCACGGCGTTCCGTATTACCCTCCTGAACCCACCGATTCCATATTCTGCTAACATTCATTGGATCTCGACCAACGCGAGCAGCAATGTCGCGGTACGATAAACCGCAATCACGATAGGCCACAATCCACCCTTTTTCAAAGTCGGAAACGTTATGGCACGCATTTCTCCTCCTTACAAGAGGCATCACAAAAACGTTTCACCAGGCAACGCCGGTCAGCTGCTATTTGTGTATGAGAATTTGGTTGGAAACTTTCCTCATGTCAGCACGTTGTAGGTGTCGCCACCGGCGCCAATCTTGTGTGAATGTTCTGAAAAGATAATCATTTGCATATCACAGCATCTTCTTTCTGTCGGTTAAATTTCGCGTCTGTACCACGTCATCTTTGTGTTGTAGCAATTTTAATGGCCAGTAGTGTTGTACCACCCCTATGAACTGCTTCGATGTCTTCCTCTAATCCAATCCTGCGGGAGTGCAAAAGCTCAAGATTGCGTTGCACTAGTGTTGCATTCGCTATCTCCTTTACAGATGAAGCACACTTTCCCAATAAATTCTCCCAATAAACATAAGTGGTGCATTGCCCTTCCTTACTATCGTCTTTATGTGCTCGTTCCATTTCATGCTGCTTTTCAACGTTACGCCTAGATATTTAATCGATGTGAATGTGTCAAGCAGTGCACAACGAAAGGTATATTCGAATATTAGAGGTTTTTTTCCTTTCTAAATATTACGATGCCTTGAACCAGGTTTACTGAAAGCGTTATACAGGGTGAACATTAATGAAAACTACAAAGCGCAGGGATGGTTTTCCGACTGGAAGTGGAGGAAAAAAGGTCCTACGAACTTGAGTCCGGAAATGCGTCCTTGCCACGTTAGATGACGCTGACGAGTGACACTTCCTCTAACCACGTGTCGTGTGTTCCTTGGGTGTTGCAGGCTGTGTGATTGGCGAAGCTTAATGTAGGCAGCAGGTGACCCGGTACTGACTTCGGGAACAAACAGAGATGGTGTTTGTGTGTGGCCAAGCAGACGGGAACTGTCGAGACGCAGCACGGCTGTACCAAAACAGGTAGCCTCATGGAGACCAACCACGCCGCACGACCTTTGAAGCCCTTTTTTGGGTGCTTGTGTGATCATGGGCCCTTTCAGACGGACGAACGTACATGGAGGCCGCGGACCGTGCGTACACCATATCTGGAGGAGCTGGTACTACATGACGTTGAGACGAACCCTAGTAGGAGCTTGAGGCAAGTGGACCGCCAAGACGTCATAAGCCAAAGTGCGATTATGTATATCCTGCATGACAACCGCTACCATCCCTGTCACCTACAGTGTCGTGGAGGCCACTGTGAACACCTACTGCGACGTGGATGCGATGCAGCTCTGTACTACGATTCGGGACGATTTGTTCTCGTTGCACTCACACCGTCCATTTCCAGACACATGCTCATAGGATCTTTCCTCCTATATTTCCAGTCAGAAATCCATCTCTGGAGGATGCCGGTTTTATTAATGTTCACCCTGTGTATTTATGAATCTGTAGTACACTCCCAATTTTTAAACAACTATAATTTCATTATTTATGAACCGGTCACTTTACTGCGCGAAAGCTCGCGGAAACGGGATTTTGCTGTAGTCAGTAGCGAGCTTGAACGTGAATTGGATATTCAACGAAACTACGATCGCTCTTGAAAATGTCCTCCGTAGATGGTGAAATCCATTCAACCACTGCATAATAGCCCGGAACATTTTATTAATTGTGACATTCATTTGGGTTTTCTGCCAAATAATAGCACTTTTGCCTGTTTACAAATGCTCCAGCGTGGAAAACAGCCTCATAAGTCCACATAATGTTCCAAAAAGTTTAGGCCAATCATCGTTACAACCCGAGAAAATTTCTACGAACTCCGGTCTTCTGTCATAGTCATCAGGAAACAACTGCTGCACATTATGTGGGTTCCACGGCATAAAAGTGAGATCTTTCTTAAGACCCGTTGCAACTGCATAACTTACAAAAAATGGTCAAATGGCTCTGAGCACTATGGGACTCAACTGCTGTGGTCATCAGTCCCCTAGCACTTAGAACTACTTAAACCTAACTAACCTAAGGACATCACACACATCCATGCCCGATGCAGGATTCGAACCTGCGACCGTAGCAGTCGCACGGTTCCGGACTGCGCGCCTAGAACCGCGACACCACCGCGGCCATCATAGCTTAAAAGTCCAGTTGCGCGAGACCCTTGACTCCCTAATGTTAGTAATTTGGAATCACAATTTCTAACTGTTTTTTTGTGTCCAATGTTGCATAGATCGCTCGTTCAGCCCCCCACCATCTTTTTACTGTTCCCACAGACTCCCAGACCTCATCACGGGCTATTATTTTGACCTATTCTTCCACAGTCAACATAGGTGGCGATCCCCACTGAAATAAAACAAAAATTGATGTTAAATACAACCTCAAGAATTGCCGTTTCTAACAAAAGTAATTCTAAGTAAATTGGTTCATAAATTACAACTGTTTAAAAATATGGAGAGACATATCAGAAACCCTCTATATTATACCATGCAATTGTTTACAGCTCTAAGTGCATGCAAGGCACAAGCACAACCTTCTCTGTCCGCAAACACATGTGGCAGTACTTAGTAAACACAAACAGAACGCTCAAAGATTGGTTTCTGCATAATCTGAAGTACCTGGGAGGTCTTAGCAAAAGTTGCGTCATGAGTCATGCGTCTAGCATCAGACGTCTCACGTCAGGCGTCACATGTATTTGATTTCTTATTATGCTTCCAAAGTGTGCGAAATCTTATATGTAATACAACTTTTATTTTTTGCTCGAATATTCTTAGAGATGATAAGCAGGTATTTAATCAGCTGTACGGACAATTTAGATCTGGCAATATTTAATTTGAAGCTTCATTATGCTTCTAGAGCATTTCAAAAGCCATGTGCAGAAAGGAAGATGCGGGAGAGTGACACAACGGAGGTCCCCCGCTGATGGAGGCATGATGCTGACCATTAGGACAGGCTCTTTAACATCCAAAGTTTCCAACCATTCAGAGGATGGGCAGTCGCGAAGGCTGCCGGAAAACTAATCACTTGTATTGATTTAATAGTGGTAGAATATTCGACCAATGGGTCGTTCACAATGTGGAAGGACGTAATTAACTATTCCTGTAGTGTTTCGATTCCAAATGAATTATAGGTAAAACTCAGAAAATTTCGTTTTACATAATCATAGTTGGATAGCAAATTAACATTCAGTACAACGGAAAGTAAATTGTTAACAACATAACAAGAAAGTTTCACGCAGTCGAACGTTACCGCGGCTCAGATGTTCGTCCGACATAAATATTTTTATAGAATTCCTCAAGTTTCCCGTAAATTCTCCGGTTAATTCTAGGGTATTATTTCATCAAATGTTCGCACAAGTGTGTAAATAGCTTCGTAGTCCTTTCATCAAATCAGTTATACAAAAAACTGTACTCTACACCATAACTCCCGAAGACGAAGACTTAGTTGCTAACAGGTATAATTTTCTTTTGCATACAGAAAAACAAACATTGTTTGACGAATAGAGTTACTGCTAGACAGTTACAGACGTTGTAGTTTTTGCTATTGCCAGTGTAAATTGTTCATGGGTGCGGAAGGCGTTTCATCAACTATCGCTTCCAACTACGGAAACTCTGAATATCGTATGTATCAACTGTTTGTTTTCACAAATATCGTAAAGTTATAGTTAATAGCTAATGGCCCTGCCTCCGGCTCCTGTATTCATGATATTGCAGTGTTGTTGTCTGCAAAAGTTCTTTCCTAGTACTACCTTCTGGAACATAAATAAAGGATTCACACCAGTGACTTCATCTGTTTGAGGTATTTTCTAAAGAGGACGGTCCCAAACAGTGAAACTTTACTAGAAACTCTGTGTTGTTTGTAGGAACTAATGTATGTCTGTGTAACAGATATCTTTTCACACACCCGTATTTTCATTTACCTCTTTAAAATGAGTAATAATTAAAATACTAATCTGTCTTGATCGCAAATATTTATTAAAAACTAAAAATCACGCGTCAGACAGTAATCGGTTTCGATTTTCTCAAACATCATCTTCAGGCCACGTCTTTGAAACGTTAAACATTAATATTCTTTAGAGGGAAACAGGTATCAAAATTACACACTTCATCTACACAGTACAAATTGATGGAGAGACTTAATACTATAAAAAGCTCGTGTATCATCCGGTGGTGAGTAGAGGCGACGACGTAACACTGGTATGTGTCGGAGGACGCCACTGGTAACTGCTTAGAAGCGTCAAAACATTGCGCACTGTGAAGAGGCGGTTCCGGCCCTCGCCTACGGTGTGACATCAATTAACAGCTAATGCGGCTTAGCATACGATGGTGACATACGCAAAACATAAAACATGGATCTAGGTGTAGATAAAAAAACAATATTAAGGATAATATAAAGTAAGCCGGACACAGTAGTAATTATTTTACATTTGCAAAAATAATTACGAACTAACGTAAATAATACTTAATATTGTATTTTTTGTAGATATATATATCGATGTTTTATGTTTTACATACAGTCAGTAACAAGTAAGTGTATGCCGTAATTTTAAATGTAATATTTGCAGCGACATCTCTGGTAGTGATCTCGAATCTATAATCAATGCTCTTTTGTACAGTGTATACATAAACAGTGAGGGAATTGAATGTTTTGTTTTGTCGACAGCAGTTTAAAATGAGTACAAAATATCTGAAGCGTCACTTGGTTACATTTATATTAACATACCTACCAAAAATGCTTTCTGAGGTCCGTTTAGAAGTTATTTGGTTCTAATGAGGCAGACTGGGTGCTTCAAAATGATCCGAAACATCGCAGAGATCTCTGTACAGGGTGGAAACAGGACAATGAAGTGTCCACGATGGATTGGCCTGCAATGAGTCGAGATGCAAATCCGACCGAAAATGATTGGTCGTATATTAAGATGAAGCTTAAAGTAAGCCAATATACACTTTGAAGTGGCTCACACCTCAAATCAGGACGGTATGGAGATTGTTACCGAGAGAATATGCAGAAAATTTCGTGAAAAGCATGGCAAAAAGGTGCCAAGCTATATTCGATAATGGCGGCGATTGGATTAACTATTAGGTAATTGTACAATTAGTAATAACATGTATTTTCATGTAAACATATATTTACAATAGTGTCTTTGTTTCATACAGATAGTGGCGTTCCCCTTCTTGTGGAACTGCATGAATATTACAGTCGTAAGTTTGTATTTTAATAATCTATCAGATCGCTGTCAATTTCCAAAATTATTATCAAAAGTTCAAAAATGTTTAAATGTGTGTGAAATCTTATGAGACTTAACTGCTAAGGTCATCAGTCCCTAAGCTTACACACCACTTTAACCTAAATTATCCGAAGGACAAACACACCCATGCCCGAGGGAGGACTCGAACCTCCTGCCGGGACCAATCGCACAGTCCATGACTTATCAAAAGTTATGAGTGACAATTGTCCTCTATGATATCTCAGTAATTTAAATAACACAGCGTAAAAATCTCTTAAAACTGGTCGGTGGATCTTGTGTCACTGCTATGGTACTCAATTTTTTAAACATCGTTGAATATCAATGATATCAGCAGCCCATACACAGCAACCGTAACACACTCACTAATACCTGTCATCAGGTAAGGTGGAAATTATCCACTGTTACAGGTCCAGTTTTTGCGTAAATATTCACTTTAAGGTAGTAAAGCTGAGAGGTGAGTCATTGCTCTTGTCACTACGGCAAGTCTTGTAGATAAAAGATGACGTAGAGTGCAGCATAAAGCTACTTATTGAAACTTCTAAAAAATGTCTCTGAGCACTATGGGACTTGACATCTGAGGTCGTCAGCCCGAGGCAGGATTCGAACCTGCGACCGTAGCGGTCACGCGGTTCCAGACTGTAGCGCCTAGAATCGCACGGCCACAGCGGCAGGCTGAAACTTCTATCCTACAAGATTAGCACTGTAGTATTATTCTCACCAAAAATCTGCTAGTCCTTTGTGATACAACAGTACAACGAAATCAATAACCACGGAAAATTCATCCACAATAAAACAGACTGCAAACTGATATCACGCTCCTTGGGCGACAAGTGCTTCAGAGTCAGAGGCAACGCACAATACATTTTAAACCCTAAAACACAACATTTTCTTCGTAGGGAATATTTATTTGTATACTCTTCTGGAAAATATTGGCTATATATAATTTTAGCCGTGTGGGGTAGCCGCGCGGTCTGGGGATCTCTTGCCACAGTTCGCGTGGCTACCCCCGTCGGAGGTTCGAGTCCTCCCTCGGGCATGGGTGCGTGTGCTGTCGTTAGCGTAAGTTCGTTTAAGTTAGAGTAAGTAGTGTATACGTCTAGGGACCGATGACCTAAGAAGTTTGGTCCCATAAGAACTTCCCACAAATTTCCAATTTTTCCGGATATAATTTTCAAATAAAAAAGAAACAAAGCATTTCATTGTCCAACAACAAGGTTTTATTTTAACATACGGAAACGTTATATTTCCACCATATGTGAAAGACGATCACACCGTCAATGTTTCAACAACTTCACATTTAATCCAGCAGTCACTGGTTCATTTCTGTCTGTGCCTATTTTGTGTCGGAGCGCAGGACGTGAAGTACAACCCCCGTGCTCAGTATTATTCCGGTAATATATCCGTAGCCCACTTCAGTTTCTCGAAGTCCTTCACGAAACCGCACGACTCGGCTGTAAGAAGCAAGCGTATACAACGCAACATCACAAACATCCATGCCCGAGGCAGGATTCGAACCTGCGTTCCGTGGCTTTAAGAAGTTTAAACTGCAAATGTATTTCCCTCCTTCCTTGGCCGTGGCACGTGGTTCCCAGTATGGCGTTGGAGATAAGGAAGTGCTGATGCTGCTGTCAGCGAGATGTAACGTGCCCAGTCGTCTCAGGTGTAATATGACATTGCAGATAAGAAAGTGCACTGTCCTCCCAGAATCGGCAGTGGCCTTCTATTTATACACTGCCGGCCATTAAAATTGCTACACCAAGAAGAAATGCAGATGATAAACGGGTATTCATTGGACAAATACATTATACTAGAACTGACATGTGATTACATTTTCACGCAATTTGGGAGCATAGATCCTGAGAAATCAATACCCAGTACAACCACCTCTGGCCGTAATAATGGCCTTGATAAGCCTGGGCATTGAGTCAAACAGAGCTTGGATGGCTTGTACAGGTACAGCTGCCTATGCATCTTCAACATGATACCACAGTTCATCAAGAGTAGTGACTGGCACATTGTGACGAGCCAGTTGCTCGGCTACCATTGACCAAACGTTTTCAATTGGTGAGAGATCTGGAGAATGTGATGGCCAGGGCAGCAGTCGAACATTTTCTGTATCCAGAAAACCCAGTACAGGACCTGCAACACGCGGTCGTCCATTATCCTGCCCAAATGTAGGGTTTCGCAGGGATCGAATGAAGGGTAGAGCCACGTGTCGTAACACATCTGAAATGTAACGTCCACTGCCATCCAGTGCCGTCAATGCGAACAAGAGGTGGCCGAGACGTGTAACCAATGGCACCCCATAATATCACGCCGGGTGATACACCAGTACGGCGATGACGAATACATGCTTCCAATGTGCGTTCACCGCGATGTCCCCAAACACGGATGCAACCATCATGATGCTGTAAACAGCACCTGGATTCATCCGAAAAAATGACGCTTTGCCATTCGTGCACCCAGGTTCGTCGTCGAGTACAACACCGCAGGCGCTCCTGTCTGTGATGCAGCGTGAAGGGTAACCGCAGCCGTGGTCTCCGAGCTGATAATCCAAGCTGCTGCAAACATCGTCGAACTGTTCGTGCAGATGGTTGTTGTCTTGCAAACGTCCCCATGTGTTGACTCAAGGATCGAGACGTAGCTGCACGAAGCGTTATAGCCATGCGGGTAAGATGCCTGTTAACTCGACTGATAGTCGTACGAGGCCGTTGGGATCCAGCATGGCGTTCCGTATTACCCTCCTGAACCCACCGATTCCATATTCTGCTAACATTCATTGGATCTGGACCAAAGCGAGCAGCAATGTCGCGATACGATAAACCGCAATTGCGATAGGTTACAATCCGACCTTTTTCAAAGTCGGAAACGTGATAGTGCGCATTTCTCCTCGTTACACGAGGCATCACAACAACGTTTCACCAGGCAACGCCGGTCAAATGATGTTTGCGTACGAGAAATCGGTTGGAAACTTTCCTCATGTCAGCACGTTGTAGGTGTCGCCACCGGCGCCAACCTTGTGTGAATGCTTTGAAAAGCTAATCATTTGTATATCACAGCATCTTCTTCCTGTCGGTTAAATTTCGCGTTTGTAGCACGTCAACTTCGTGGTGCAGCAATTGTAATGGCCAGTAGTGTAGATACTCAAAACACATCATTTCGACACTTGATCTGAAACTCATTGATGTGTTGAGGCAGCGCGACATCACCACTCGGCTGATTACCATAGAAGACTTTTGTCATTGGAATACACCGAGAAAGCCTACCATCACATTGACCACAGTTTATCGAGACAACGTGTCTTTGGAGAAGCATGAATTTCATTAATTTTATACCTACAGGAAAACTGATTTTTACAAAATTATACATTCTCGTACGCTGTTTAAATACCTAGTCCTGTCTGTTTTCATTCATATGAATAAATTTGATAAGTTGAGTATATCACCATGGTATCTGGAAGCTTGTATGTTCCTTTCACATAACACAAGAAATAGTTTTTCAAGAATTTCTATTGCATTATAGATGGATTTCAAGCATTAAGCTGTATGTTTGTCAGAAAATTAAAATGCTTTTTAAATCACAGGCGTCTCAGTAATGGAATAAAATGTGATTTGCAATTGATAGCAGTTCTAGGCGCTACAATCTGGTACTGCGCGACCGCTACTGTCGCAGGTTCGAATCCTGCCTCGGGCATGAATGTGTGTGATGTCCTTAGGTTAGTTAGGTTTAAGTAGTTCTAAGTTCTAGGGGACTGATGACCTCAGAACTTATGTGCCATAGTGCTCAGAGCCATTTGAACAATTTTTGAAATTGATATTTATGCTTACACATAATTAATATAAGATAGGGTCGTTTTCGCCTTGATCCAGTGCAGTTTGCGTGCTCAGTCGTTGTATATTGGGCCTATATTTTCTTGGTGTCTCGTCTCCCTAATAACGAATCTGTAGCAGTGTTGGAATAAGAGGTAGTAATAGGTTGTTTTCTCTCGCCGGCAACTTCGGCGATCAAGGCATACTGTACGACATGTACCTGTTACTATTGTCATCATTGCTTAAAGCTGTGTTTCGTTTGGGTGATAAATAAGTTGCAGCAATTGGTATATTACGCCATTGTTATCCCCTAATCTGGCACAACAAGTAAATCCATTGTGGACGAGCACATTGAGAGCCACACACGGGAACAATGTCTCGCTGGGAATTCCGCGAGCAGTTTTTCGAGCGATTTCAACCAAAATTTCTACGCCCACTCCCTACCCCAAATGAATCATGGACCTTGCCTAAGTGAGGTGGCTTGTGTGCCAGATTGGCAGGAAGTAGGTGCAACGGTATTGAAATGGTGCCTGTGAAGAAACCAGACAAACCTGTGATTCCTAAAGAGAAACACCAGCTTTTCTAACAGCTATACGGGCAACAGTCTGCATGATTGACTGACCAGTCTCTCTTACATTAGGGAAAATGGTCTTGCTGAGCCGGTACTACGAACGGCTGAAAGGAAAAGGAAACTACAGCTGCTATTTATCCTGAAGGCATACAGATCTACTGGATGGTTTAATGATGTAAAGTATTTCGTAGGTAAAATAGCTCACATTTCGATCTCCGGTCGGGACTGTTCAGGAGGATGTTGTCATCGAAAGAAACAGAACTAGCGTTCAGCGTTTCGGTGGGTGGAATGCTAGGTACTTAACTGGGCAACTGGGTTACAGAATTTAAAAATTGAAATGTATAGATCGAAGTTACAGTGGAAATTAATGAAGTGTAGTGGCAGAAAGAACAGGACTTCTGGTCAGGTGATTACATGGCTGTAAACAGAAAATCAAATATGGGTAATGTAGGTTTGGAGCTCGTAATGAATAAGAAAATAGGAATACTGGTAAGCTGCTACAAACAGCGTAGTGAACGCATTGTCATGATCAAGTTAGACACGAAGCCAATACCCATCACATGCACTGTATTCCTTCTAGCTCGCAGATGATGAAGAGACTGACGACTAGCCCAACAAGGAATGTTAAGAAAAGTAGGAAGATATATTTGCTCAGCAAAGGTGACAGGATACAAATTTCAGAATATTTCAGCAGTCGGCGTCAAATATTCGGTGATGAGGACAAAGATGCGGAGAAAAAATGGAAAAAATTCAAATGCATCATTCTATGCCCTAGACAAGTATGTTCTGGGTTAGGTTTTAAGGGATGGGAAAGATTCACGAGGGTTTAATGACGGTGTCAGAAAAGCGCTACGTAAACAAAGAGAACTTCATCTCAGATTAAAGAGAAGTAAAAACCTAGTTAACATACAAAACCTGAATGAAGCGGTACCAATATCTGATCCCTCCAACCCTGTTCCACTTGCGAATAATGCGTGGGAAGAATGATTGTCGGTAAGCCTCTGTATTGGCTCTAATTTCTCAGATTTTTTCCTCGTGGTCAACATTCGAGATGCATGTGGGAGGAAGTAATATGTTGTCCGACTCCTCCGGAAAAATGCTGTATCGAAACTTCAATAGTAGTTCTCTCCGTGATGCACAAAGCCTCTCTTGTAACCTTTGGCAGTGGACTTTTTTTAGCATCTCCGTAACGCTCTCTCGCCAGCTAAACGATCCCGTGACGAAACGTGCCACTCTTAGTTAGAACTTCTCTATCTACTCTATCAGTCCTACCTAACAGGTTCAAAAAATGGTTCAAATGGCTCTGAGCACTATGGGACTTAACATCTAAGGTCATCAGTCCCCTAGAACTTAGAACTACTTAAACCTAACTAACCTAAGGACATCACACACATCCATGTCAGAGGCAGGATTCGAACTTGCGATCGTAGCGGTCGCGCGGCTCCAGACTGTAGCGCGTAGAACCGCTCAGCCAGTCCGGCCGGCTACCTAACAGGGATCCCAGGCAGATGAACAATACTCAAGAATCGGGCACACAAGTGCCTTATAAGCCACTTCTTTCGTGGATGAGTTACATTTCCTCAAGATTCTTCCTATAAATCTGTGTCTGGTGTCTGCTTTTCCCACTATCTGTTTTATGTGGTAATTCCACTTAAAGTAGCTCTGGATAGTTACGCCTAGATATTTTACGGTAGACTCTGTCTCCAGCTGTTTGTCATCAATAGTGTAGCTGTACAGTGGTGGATTTATTTTCCTATGTAAGCGCAATATGTTTCATTTATTTACGTACAGGGTCAACTGCCAGAGCCTGCAACATTCATCAATTCTCTGCAGGTCGTTCTGCAAATTCTTATTATCTTCTGGCGTTGCTATTTTGGTATAGACATCTGCATCATCTGCGAGTAGCCTTAAAGAGCATCCGATGCTTTGTAATAGTTCATTTATATGTATTGTAAACAGCAACGGTTCTATCACACTTTCCTGTGGTACGCTGGATATTAACTTTACATCTGGCGATTTAGTTCCGTTAAGAGCGACGTGTTGAGTTCTATCTGCAAGAAAGTTTTGAATGCAATCGCAAGTCTGCCCCGATACCCTCGGATTTTGTTTCGTTAAACGGCAATGCGGGACGGCGTAAAATGCCTTACTGAAATCAAAGAACAGGGCATCAACCTTATCGGCGTTGTCCACTGCACTGTGGATCTCATGGAGGAACAGAGCGAGCTGAGTTTCACAGGATCTCTATTTGTGGAATCCATGTTGATTTTTATAGAGTATCTGTTCATTTTGCAAGAACGTCATAATTCTTGAGCGACAATAAAGTAATGAGACTGTTTTTCTTTGCAAGATGTATCAACCCTGCAGGCTTGCGTAGGCACAATATCTTTGACCTTGGTCTATAAGCTGCTTCTAGTCCAAGTGGCACATCGATGCAACTGCTCAGTCGTGAGTTCTGCTGTAACAAGTTAACACGTGTTTGTGTCTCTCATTACGGAAACGGAACCGCATAATATTATGTAACGGTATACCATTTGTTTTTGTGTTAAATTGGGTTAAAATGCGACTACAACTTATGGTAAGCTTCAGAAGCCCATTGGAGAGGAGGTTATATCAAGAGCTCACGTTTTTCATTGGCATAAAATGTTTAGTGGAGGCAGAACGAATGTTGAAGATGAAGACAGCAGTGGACGACCATTAACCTCATGGACGGATGTCAACTTGGCCAGGGTGCGTGAACTTGTACGATCTGATCTAAGATTATCCGTGAAAATGATTACAGAAGAGCTGAACATCAATCCAGAAACGGTTCGTCTAATAATAACTGAACATCTTGGCATGAGAAAGATTTGTGCAAAAATGGTCCCCAAAAATCTCACACCACAAGAGCGAGAAACACGGAAAAATGTGGCAGCCGATCTGTCAGAGCAAATGGAAATCAATCCAGTTGTTGAGCTGTGTTATCACTGGTGTTGTAAGTTGGGTTTTTCAGTACGATCCTGAGACAAAACGCCAAAGTTCGTAATGGTGCTCAAAGGGATCACCCAGACTAAAAAAAAATCGCATGTCAAAGTCAGAAGTGAAATGCATGCTTGTGTCCTTCTTTGATTCCGTGGGAATTGTTCTTAAAGAGTGGGTGCCTCCTGGACAAACAGTTAACCCAATATTACTACAAAGAAATTTTAGAAAGACTTCGTGAAAGAGTTATTCGTGTCCGTGCCAGCATTGCTGATAATTGGATTCTGCATCACAATAATGCGCCATCCCATACTGCTCTGTCAGTACAGCAATTTTTATCCTCAAAACAAATTTTAGTATTACCACAGCCACCTTATTCACCAGATATCGCTCCGTGCGAATTTTTTCTATTTCCAAGAGTCAAAACGGCGGTCAAGGGACACCATTTTCAAATAACACAAGATGTCCAAAAAGCTGTGACGAGGGTCTTGGAATATATTACAAAAGACGAGTTCCAGAAATGTTACCATCAATGGCAGAAGCGCTGGAAAAAGTGTGGAGTCAACGATATAGGTCTATAATTGTGCGGATACGTCTTACGGTCTTTCTTAAAAAGGGGAATGGCCTACGCTTTTTTCCAGTTATTAGGTACCTTTCGTTGCTCAAGCGATCTACGATAAATTACTGCTAGGAGGAGAGCAAGTCCTTTCGCATAATCTTTATAGAATCTTACAGGTATTTCATCTGATCCAGAAACTTCCCACTACTAAGCCATTGTAGTTGCTTTTCTGTTCCGCAATCGGTTATCTCAATACCTGCTATTTCGGTGTTCGCACGACAGTTGAATGGAGGGACGGTGTTAAGATCTTCCGCGGTGAAAGAACTTCGGACGGCAGAATTCAGTACTTCTGCCTCCGCTAGAGAATGAATAGATGAATTTTGACCCACTTACTGATTTTTAAATGTTCAAATGTGTGTGAAATCGTATGGGACTTAACTGCTAAGATCATCAGTCCCTAAGCTTACACACTACTTAACCTAAATTATCCTAAGGACAAACACACACACCCATGCCCGAGGGAGGACTCGAACCTCCGTCGGGACCAGCCGCACATTCCATGACTGCAGCGCCCTTAGACCGCTCGGTTAATTCCGCGCAGCTACTGATTTTACATACGACCAAAATCTCTTAGGGATTTTACTCATGTCGGTTGACAACGTCTTACTTTCAAAATCATTGAACGCTTCTCTTATTACTCTCATTACGCTCATTTTCGCTCCGTTCAGCGTTTGCTTGTGAGCTATATTGTTACTTCTCTTGAATCTGAGATGAAGTGCTCTTTGTTTACGTAGCGGTTTTCTAACACGGCTGTTTAAACCATGGTGCATCTTTCCCACCCGTTAATACCTTACTACGAACGTACTTGTCTAGGGCATATTGAACGATGCCTTTGAATTTTTTCCATTTGTTCTCTACATCTTCGTCCTCGTCACCGAATATTTGATGCTAACTGCCGAGACATTCTGAAATTTGTATCCTGTCACCCTTACTGAGCAAGTATATCTCCCTACCTTTCTTAACATTCCCTGTAGGACCCCTCACTCTGAACGATACCGTGCTATAGGGTAACGAGAAGTTGGATGTTCCTTCTGCGATATTTCAGAAAGAGTTGGTAAGAGTGTAGCCACTGTACGTGATTACAGGCAGCGGTGGTTACGCAAGTAGGCCGGGCTCCGGACGGCCACGAGGTGTTACCGAGAGGGAAGACAATCGTGTCCTGCGTATGGCTCTGTCGCATCGTACTGCATCTGCAGCAGCAATTTGAGCAGCAGTTGGCACCACAGTGACATATCGAACTGTTACAAATCGGTTACTTCGAGGACAGCTCCCAGCCAGACGCACTGTAGGGTACATCAACATCTACATGGTTACTCTGCAATTCACACTTAAGTGTCTGGCAGAGTGTTCATCTCACCAATTTCATACTACACTACTGGCCATTAAAATTGCTACACCACGAAGATGACGTGCTACAAACGCGAAATTTAACCAGTAGGAAGAAGATGCGGTGATACACAAATGATTAGCTTTTCAGAGCATTCACACAAGGTTGGCGCCGGTGGCGACACATACAACGTGCTGACGTGAGGAAAGTTTCCAACCGATTTCTCATGCCCAAACAGCAGTTGACCGGTGTTGCCTGGTGAAAAGTTGTTGTGATGCCTCGTGTAAGGAGGAGAAATGCGTACTATCACGTTTCCGACTTTGATAAAGGTCGGATTGTAGCCTATCGCAATTGCGGTTTATCGTATTGCGACATTGTTGCTATCGTTGGTCGAGATCGAATGACTGTTAGCAGAATATGGAATCGGTGGGTTCAGGAGGGTAATACGGAACGCCGTGCCGTGCTGGATCCCAACGGCCCCTTATCACTAGCAGTCGAGATGACAGGCATCTTATCCGCATGCCTGTAACGGATCGTGCAGCCCCGTCTCGATCCCTGAGTCAACAGGTGGGGACGTTTGCAACACAACCATCTGCACGAACAGTTCGACGACGTTTGCAGCAGCTTGGATTATTAGCTCGGAGATCATGGCTGCGGTTACCCTTGACGCTGCACACAGACAGGAGCGTGCCGGCCGCGGTGGTCTCGCGGTTCTAGGCGCGCAGTCCGGGACCGTGCGACTGCTACGGTCGCAGGTTCGAATCCTGCCTCGGGCATGGATATGTGTGATGTCCTTAGGTTAGTTAGGTTGAAGTAATTCTAAGTTCTAGGGGACCAATGACCACAGCAGTTGAGTCCCATAGTGCTCAGAGCCATTTGAACCATTTTTTTAGACAGGAGCGTCTGCAATGGTGTACTCAATGACGAACGTGGGTGCACGAATGGCAAAACGTCATTTTTTCGGATGAATCCAGGTGCTGTTTACAGCACCATGATGGTTGCATCCGTGTTTGGGGACATCGCGGTGAACGCACATTGGAAGCATCTTTCGTCATCGCCATACTGGCGTGTCACCTGGCGTGGTGGTATGGGGTGCAATGGTTACACGTCTCGGTCACCTCTTGTTCGCATTGACGGCACTTTGAACAGTGGACGTTACATTTCAGATGTGTTACGACCCGTGGATCTACCCGTCATTTGATCCCTGCGAAACTCTACATTTGGGTAGGATAATGGACGACCGCATGTTGCAGGTCCTGTGCGGGCCTTTATGGATACAGAAAATGTTCGACTGCTGCCCTGGCCAGCACACTCTCCAGATCTCTCATCAACCGAAAACGTCTGGTCATTGGTGGCCGAGCAACTGGCTCGTCACAATGTGCCAGTCACTACTCTTGATGAACTGTGGTATCATGTTGAAGCTGCATGGGCAGCTGTACCTGTACTCGCCATCCAAGCTCTGTTTGGCTCAATGTCCAGGAGTATCAAGGCTATTATTACGGCCAGAGGTGGTTGTTCTGGGTACTGATTTCTCAGTATCTACGCACCCACATTGCGTGAAAATGTAATCACATGTCAATTCTAGTATAATATATTTGTCCAATGTATACCAGTTTATCATCTGCATTTCTTCTTGGTGTAGCAATTTTAATGGCCAGTAGTGTACTTCTCTACCTTTCCAATCCCGAATGGCTCGTGGGAAAAAGGAACACCTAAATCTTTCCGTTCGAGCTCTGATTTCTCTTATTTTATTATGATGAACATTTCTCCCCACGTAGTTGGGTGTCAACAAAATATTTACGCATTCGGAAGAGTAAGTTGGTGATTGAAATTTCGTAAATACATCTCTCCGCAAAGAAATCCGCCTTTGTTTCAGTGACTGCCACCGCAACTCGCATATCATATCAGTGACACTCTCACCCCTATTTCGCGATAACACGAAACGAGATGCCTGTCTTTTCACTGTTTTGATATCCTCCGTCAATCCTACCTGGTAAGGATTCCATACCGCGCAGCAATATTCCAGTAGAGGACGGACGAGTGTAATGTAGGCTTTCTCTTTAGTGGGTTTGTCTCATCTTCTAAGTGATCTGGTACATTCCACTGACCCCAAAATACCGCCATTGGTGACTTCAATGGTGTCAAAGGAAGGCATATTGGAGTGCAAGGTGGTGGTCTGATGAAATATTGTTCTACGTTGATGCCAGTGAGCGGCGTGAGTTGGTTAGGAGACCAGTTGAGGATATGCACCCAATCTGTCTGCTTGCTAGACACTTGTAACGCCGGAAATGTCTATTCTCATATTTCCATCTATTGTACTATAAATATTTTTCCATATTTTGTTACTTGAGGAAATGACATTTCTGTTTCTTTATATATTTAATTGGTTTACTATATATATATTTATGTCGATGTATAATTGGTTTGTGTTGTAAATATTATTTGTATTTTTACGCTGCGTCTGGCCTAGGGAAAAGTATGATATCGATCGATGACATCGATAGGTCGTGTGGAGAACCAAAGTGTTTAGGATCTTTGGTAGTGTTGACTCTGCCTCGTGGAGCGCGGGCAGAGCAGAGTCTGGCTGGAGTAGGGCAGTGGAGCACGTGTGTTGTGTGACGCTCCCGCGAGTTGCCGCGCTTTCAGGGTTTGGCAGCATGTAATTGCCCTCGACTTGCTATGATAGTCTCTGACACGGTGTCGCGGACGGCGGACGGGAAGCATTAGCTGGTGCACATCAAGAGCCCGTTTCGTCTGGTGACCGTGTCGAGAAGAAGGCGCGCCAACATCCAGCCTCTGCAACAGCGACGGCCGACAATGAGTGACTGTCGCCACCTCCTCGATCGACGACTTCAAACCTTCAATCAACAAACAAGGAAGACTGGAAGCACGTAAAGTTTTAGAACTGTATGGCAGACCTCAGCTCTTCAAACTGTTCAATTTGCCTCACAAAATTACAGCAACGTAGCTCATTGTTCCAATTGCATTACCGAGCAGGGTCCCTTCCTTTTCCGGAATGAACCCGAGTGTCGTTGAAATTCAAACGCCAGCATTAAAGTAATATCATTCCATTTCACTGCTTTAATTTCAAAGTTCAGTTAAAGTATTCATAGCTGGCTACAATGTTTAGATTACACATGCACAAATTAAAAGTGCGAGTTTGTTACCATATTTTAGCTTATCTGTGACTGCAGCTCAACTTGGTACATACTAAATTTTACTATTGTTAATTGTTCAGAATGATTTAATTCAAGTTCAAAGTTAAATCTCTTATTTCGAAATTGTGTAGATTCAAGTAGCTCTTGAAATGATTGTAGAGGTAGCCCAAGACTAACCTTATTATATTGAATTTCGTAGTGTTTCAGAAACAAAGTTCACTATTAATTTCAGTCACTAAATTAACTTTTAATTTTCGGTTTTATTAATTCTTTTGCTAAATTAAGTCAGATTGTAGCGAAATTGATTACTTCTGACAAACATTCAGTTTTCACACAACACATGTCAATCTTCAGTTGCTACGCTTTTAGTGCTAATTATATGTGCATTAATCTTTCATTTTCAATTATTATAGTAGTTGCCCATAGGAATGGTGACCGTAATTTTCCCCAAATCTCAAATATCTAATTAACGCTAATTAATTGTTAACGTAACGACCGCTCATTTAACTTCTTTATTAAGTTTACCCTTTTCTCAAAATTATTTTCCATCAGTTTCATTTGCATTTTTCCTTTCATTTAGATGTCACCTTTTCCTCCCTCTTTACCGACAAATTAATTTCGATGACGATTGCATTTCCCAAATTTCCATTAGGTGCACGCGGTTTAATTTTTCACTGTCATTAAGGCCGATAAGTGAGGGGGAGGTTACACACTCTGAACCTGCACCTGGAGTTATGGTTTGGGGATATTTTATACGACAGCGGGAGCACTCTGCTGGTTATCTCACGCACCATGACTGCTAAATTGCACGTCTGTCTCGTGATTTGACCTGTTGTGCTGCCATTCGTGAACAACATTCCATTGGGTGTTTCTAACAGGACACGTTCGTCTACATTCTGCTGTTGCAAGCCAACATGCTCTTCAGACCGTCGACATGCCGCCTTGGCCTTCTCGATCACCAGATCTGTTTGCAATATGGGACATCATCGGACGACAACTCCAGCGTCAACATTAATTGTCCATGTATTGGCCGACTAGGTGCAACAGGTATGGAACTCCATCTCACGAACTGACATCTGGTGTCTGTACAACACACTGGATGCACGTCTGCATGTTTGCGTTCAATATTCTTATTAATGTACGAGCATTTCACATTTGCAATGGCTTATCTCACGCTTACATGAGCCTGTGATCCTGCAGTGTTAGTCACTCAAATTTGTTAGCGAGACAAACGTATACCCGAATTAATCTGCATTAATTAGTTTTGATGTTGTAGATATTTTCTCGTCAATGTATTAAATTTGTTTTTGGATGTTTTCAAATGGAACTATGATCTGTCGACTAAGAAAATGTTCAGACTTAAATTACTTGTTGCTTACAAAAATGTTTTGAAAGTATCCACAATTTTCTGACCATCTTTGCTCACTTCATAGTTAGCCTCTAACAACATTCCTCATTTACCTTAGTTTTTTTCCTGCCTCACCTTTTACTGTGTTCCAAATAGTTTTTAAGTTTTTGAAGTGGTAGGTTATTGTTGCTTGAAAATACAAGGTAATAGCAACAAGCTGGAGTGGTCGTTATCCTGCGATTGTTCTAAATCGCTTAAGGCAAACGTTGGGATGGTTACTTTGAAATGGCACTGCTGCTTTCCTGCCCTATCTATCCAGTCCGAGCTTGTATTCCCTCCCTCATGACCTCGTCATCACGAGACGTTAAACCATTATCTCCCTTACTACTTTGAAAATACACATATTTCAATTCTATAATGATTTTACTTAGAACTTTACAATTAAATTTTTAATGTTGTTTGGCCATATAATCATCCAAGTTCGTTGATGATTATTACACACGATTTTGTTGCTGGTCACCGATAAAGTGGCTCTCTCACATCTTCGGGGAACGTTTTTCGATCTACTCACAACCCTTATTGACTTCAAGAAGTTTCACGAAGTAAATTTCACTTCACGGAGATCCTATAGAAAAGAGAGTGTCAATTAAATCCCCTAAGAAAGATTACAATTTATTAGTGAATAATCCCGTGAATTATTATCAGAATCTGACTTCCTTCAGCTAGAGAAAAGTTCGTGATCTTTCCGATACTTCCAGAATTAATAAACTCCGAAGACCATCTAAAAACTCCAATGAGTAAAATAGCTTGTCCTCAAAACTTTTCCTACGCATTATTTAGGTAAATCTCATCAACGTAAATTACAACCAAGTAGATATACAAAACCAGACACTTCAGTCGCTTCGAACTACCAATGGAAAAACCAATATGTGCTGTAACACCACTTCGATTATACTTCGTACATAGTACATCCAATGCGCAGCTTTTCCATAACTATCCTTGAATCTTTATTAAGTTCCCCTATATTTTAATAATAGCATCTGGCTTGTGATTACACCATTAACATGACATCGACACGAAAAAAGACAAGATTGCAATCAAATAAGTTATTCATACTAATTTCTCTCTGTTTGGGACTCCATCGTGGTAGATCCATTGCATGTACAGCTGCTGTCACTGATCAAGTCTTTGGGGGCCAAATTTTCGATTCACTGGCCAGTCAAGGCAGCGTAGCTTTTGCAGAGAGTATTTCTGCAACATGTTTACTAATATATTAGTATTCACGAATTTTTCCTACACCGGTGGCTCTTCGATGTCACAGCAGTAGTTCCAGCGATCGTGATTACTCACCTGTGCACTAGAGAGTGCCAAAAATCAGGAAGGACGCTGTAGGCGAACCTCCATGGGTCAACCTTTACAGTATTCTGATTCTGTTTCTAGCCGGGGATTTAGGAGCATTAAATCTGCTCACACGGGTTAATTTTTGGCTCTGAGCACTATGGGACTTAACATCTGAGGTCATCAGTCCCCTAGAACTTAGAACTATTTAAACCTAACTAACCTAAAGATATCACACACATCCATGCCCGAGGCAGGATTCGAACCTGCGATCGTAGCTGTCGGTTAATTTTTTATTCCAACTTCTTCAAATTAGGCAGCCCTTGTCTGTGTCACGTAATATATTTTTCATCCACGCCAAGTGTATTGTGAACGCATTTCCTGGCTGTATTTCACAAATACCTCTTTAAGTCCTCAATTCCGTCATAGTTTTGGCCGCGGCATTTTCTCATATCTAGTCCCTTCCAGTCCATAGATCCAATTAATCGATATTCGAGTACTAATGGAGACTGATCTTTGACCCCGGTTAAGAAGGTAAATGATTCACATATCTTTGAAGGATTTCCAAAGCCAAGTTCGATTATTTTAACACTGAGCAGTACTTTTCTTGACTGATCGATTTCACTAATTTTGCAAATTTTCTTTCCATTTTAATTATTTAATCATTGGCTACTTTCCTGTTTATTTCTTTTGCGCGTCTCAGACTCCTTACTCTTTTTAGAGCCTGGGGGCAATTACCTGGTTGCCCCAGCCTAGCTGTGCACCTTATAGGGAGTCTAAACGCCAAGACAAAGTGCTCCCATGCTAACTACAGTCTACTTTTTTTAAAAGCCATGATACTGTATTTCTAAAATATGAAGAGGTGAATGACAGATGTGGACACAGTAGTTATTAAAAAAAAATGTTAGCCTCACGCCAAGGCGTCTGCAAGCGATATCACTTTGATTATTCCTTTTTGTTCTTCATTCTTCCCTTTAAAAAAATTAGTGACTGACTGAATGCGTTATTGGAGCAGATACTTTATACGTTATGTGTGTGAGATGAGTCAGTGGTGGTTTATGCCTAAGAAGACGCGGAGAGTAGATGGTAATGCTTCAATGCTTCTTTTTAGTTCGTCTGACCAGTTCATGCAGAAGTTTTCCCTTATCAAGCTACATCTCCAACTTTTCGGTAGATAAGGAGCATATTCTTTCTAGATCAAAGAACGAACAAAAATCGTGTAATGAGAGTATTCGAACATTTTTACACAATAAATTTATGAAATTTGCACATGCACTGAACCATAACAGAACAGAAAAAGGAAAACATCAGGTACGAATAATGAATGTCGTTTTACATTGATTTTATGACCTTTGAAAAGCCCATTTCCTACACGATTTTAGGACAGGGTGATTTATACGCATGGCGCAATTATGCAGCGGAAATCAGACGTCTCGAGATGTGAGTTTTTTGCTCATGGTGCATACGGTCGTCTCTCAAATAGACAGCGTAACACACAGTCACGTGCAAGGCAGGGTCACTTTAATTACTCGGGTGACAGGGGTGACTCCCATCAAAACGCAATGGAAGTACTCACCGGACTGAAACAGCTAAAGGCTTTTCTTTTGTCAGAAGTTAGAATGCTCTCCACCGGAGATATACTGCTGAAAAAATGTGATTTGTTGTGGGACATCGCGAAATATTTCCGCTTCAGCCTCTAGATTTTCATGAAGTTCCCGATAGGTTGCTGCACTGTATGTTGTCTTCAAAATGGCGCCCATAGCGGACTTGCGTTCCACGTAGAGAGCTGTCACTGAATTTCTTTTAGTGGAAAACCAGAGCATCGAAGATATTTATAGACACTTGTAAAATGTCTGCGGAGACCTGGCAGTGAAAAATAGTACGATGAGTTGAGGGCAGGGCGCCTGTCAACATCGCTACAAAGTCGCGCAAGCCTGTCCGATCTTCCGCGTGCCGGCCGGTCGCACGTAGCTGGGTTGGGTTGTTTTGGGGAAGGAGACCAGACAGCGAGGTCATCGGTCTCATCGGATTAGGGAAGGACGGGGAAGGAAGTCGGCCGTGCCCTTTGAAAGGAGCCATCCCGGCATTTGCCTTGAGCTATTTAGGAAAATCACGGAAAACCTAAATCAGGATGGCCGGACGCGGGATTGAACCGTCGTCCTCCCGAATGCGAGTCCAGTGTCTAACCACTGCTCCACCTCGCTCGGTCGCACGTAGCTGCGACTCCTGCAATGCTGGAACGTGCGGACACTCTCGTTCCAGGTGATGTACGAATCACTTTCAGACACATCGGTGCTCGACTGGACCTCTCTGTAGGTAGTGCTGACACACGCGTCCACCAACTGAGGTACTCACGCAGCAACACGTTCGCTCCTACGTCGACCAGCAGAGTTGTACCATAGGGGCACACAGATCCCCCCAGCAAGTTGGCGTAAGGCCGTCGCATTGAACGGATATTATATTGAAAAATAGGGTTCATGCAGCCAAGCGAGTCGGGAATAATATGACATGCTGGTATCCTGAATAAAACCAGTCTGCTTTTAGAAATAAAGTGTGTTGCATTGCTTATTGAACACCCCTTGTATATTTATTTTAGAGCGATCTAAAGTGATAAGAAATCAGATATTTACATACGACGAAAGATTTGTCTTGTGTTGCATTGCTTATTGAACACCCATTCATATATTTCGGGCGTATTATAGTATTTGACAGTTGTAGCATCTCGCTTTAGTGTTTACTTGGTAGATTCTTATTTAAATCGAGTGTGAGTTTCGTATAGGAGGTGCAATTTCGAGTTTTAGTTACTGTAATCCTAAATTCAGCAGATTGTAGCGCAGTCGTTAGGCATTTGTACAGGTTAGTTGATACATTCTTTGCGTGTTTCGCTTGCGTTATCTAGGCACGGACTCGTGTTTCAGTAATTGTTGTTCAACATCGATTAGAATGGACAGGGACTGCGATTGCTGTGTTCAGATGAGGGCTGACTTGGCATTCCTTTGCTCACAGCTGCAATCGGCGCTGACTTCGGTCGCGCAGCTGGAGGCTGTTGCCAATGGGCACCACTGTGGGGAGCCGGACTTGGGTATCACGGGGATGTCAACCTCGTCCCGTCTGTCCCCAGATCGGTCTGCCGCTGTGGTTGCCCCGGTTGCTGCCCGCAGTGGGGCTGAGCCCTCGCCTGTGGTTGATTGGGAGGTCGTTCCAAGGCGTGGCAGGCAGCGAAAGGCGTTCCCGGAGGCTGATCAGAAAGCCTCCCAGGTGCGTCTGACAAACCGGTTTCAGGCACTGTCTCTGGCTGAGCCAGATGCAGCTGCCTGCCCTGTTTCAGAGGATCATTCTCAGCCTTCAAGGTCCGGGCAATCGCAGAGGGTGGGCTTACTGGTAGGTGGGAGCTCCAATGTTAGGCGCGTAATGGGGCCCCTTAGGGATACGGCGGCTAAGGAGGGGAAGAAAGCCAGTGTGCACTCCGTGTGCATTCCGGGAGGAGTCATTCCTGATGTGGAAAGGGTCCTTCCGGATGCCATGAAGAGCACAGGGTGCAGCCAGCTGCAGGTGGTGGCACATGTCGGCACTAATGACGTGTGTCGCTTTGGATCTGAGGAAATTCTCTCTGGATTCCAGCGGCTATCTGATTTGGTGAAGGCTGCCGGTCTTGCTTACGAGATGAAGGCAGAGCTCACCATCTGTAGCATCGTTGACAGAACCGACTGCGGACCTTTGGTGCAGAGCCGGGTGGAGGGTCTGAATCAGAGGCTCAGACGGTTTTGCGACCGTATTGGCTGCAGATCCCTTGACTTGCGCCATAGGGTGGTGCGGTTTCGGGTTCCGCTGGTCAGGAGTTCACTACACTCAGCTGGCGGCTACACGGGTAGCGGAGGCTGTGTGGCGTGGACTGGGCGGTTTTTTAGGTTAGAAGGCCTCGGGAAAGTGCGGGATGGGCCGCAATGTCAAAGGGTGCTTGGCAATTACAGGACGTGCTTGGATCAAGGAACAGTCGGAATTATAGTTGTAAATTGTTGTAGTTGCGCTGGAAAAGTCCCTGAGCTTCAAGCGCGAATAGAAAGCACAGAAGCTGATATCGTTATAGGTACAGAAAGCTGGCTAAAGCCTGAAAGAAGTTCTGCAGAAATTTTTACGAAGTCTCAGACGGTGTTCAGGAAAGATAGATTAGGCAGAATTGGTGGTGGAGTGTTTGTGTCTGTCAGTAGTGGTTTATCTTGTAGTGAAGTCGAAGTAGATACTCCGTGCGAATTGGTATGGGTGGAGGTTATACTTAACAGCCGAATTAAGTTAATAATTGGCTCCTTCTACCGACCCCCAGACTCCGATGATACAGTTGCGGATCAGTTCAGAGAAAGTTTGAGTCTCGTAACAAATAAATACCCCACTCATACGATTATAGTTGGTGGGGACTTCAACCTACCCTCGGTATGTTGGCAAAAATACTTGTTCAGAACCGGTGGTAGGCAGAAAACGTCTTCCGAGATTGTCCTAAATGCTTTCTCCGAAAATTATTTCGAGCAGTTAGTCCACGAACCCACGCGAATTGTAAATGGTTGCGAAAACACACTTGACCTCTTAGCCACAAACAATCCAGAGCTGATAAGAGCATCATGACTGATACAGGGATTAGTGATCACAAGGTCGTTGTAGCTAGGCTCAATACCATTTCTTCCAAATCCATCAGAAACAAACGCAAAATAATTTTATTTAAAAAAGCGGATAAAGTGTCACTAGAAGCCTTCCTAAAAGACAATTTCCATTCCTTCCGAACTGACTATGCGAATGTAGACGAGATGTGGCTCAAATTCAAAGATATAGTAGCAACAGCAATTGAGATATTCATACCTCATAAATTGGTAAGAGATGGAACGCATCCCCCGTGGTACACAAAAAAGGTCCGAACGCTGTTGCAGAGGCAACGGAAAAAGCATGCGAAGTTCAGAAGAACGCGAAATCCCGAAGATGGGCTAAAATTTACAGACGCGCGAAATTTGGCACGTCCTTCGATGCGAGATGCCTTTAATAGGTTCCACAACGAAACATTGTCTCGAAATTTGGTAGAAAATCCGAAGAAACTCTGGTCGTATGTAAAGTACACAAGCGGCAAGACGCAGTCAATACCTTCGCTGCGCAGTGCCGATGGTACTGTTATCGACGACTGTGCCGCTAAAGCGGAGTTATTGAACGCAGTTTTCCGAAATTCCTTCACCAGGGAAGACGAATGGAATATTCCAGAATTTGATACACGAACATTTGCTAGCATGAGTTTCTTAGAAGTAGATACCTTAGGGGTTGCGAAGCAACTGAAATCGCTTGACACGGGCAAGTCTTCAGGTCCAGATTGTATACCGATTAGGTTCCTTTCAGATTACGCTGATACTATAGCTCCCTACGTAGCACTCATATACAACCGCTCGCTCACCGATAGATCTGTACCTACAGATTGGTCGCACCAGTGTTCAAGAAGGGTAGTAGGAGTAATCCATTTAACTACAGACCTATATCATTGACGTCGGTTTGCAGTAGGGTTTTGGAGCATATACTGTATTCAAACATTATGAATCACCTCGAAGGGAACGATCTATTGACACGTAATCAGCATGGCTTCAGAAAACATCGCTCTTGTGCAACGCAGCTAGCTCTTTATTCGCACGAAGTAATGGCCGCAATCGACAGGGGATCTCAAGTTGATTCCGTATTTCTAGATTTCCGGAAAGCTTTTGACACCGTTCCTCACAAGCGACTTCTAATCAAGCTGCGGAGCTATGGGGTATTGTCCCAGTTGTGCGACTGGATTCGTGATTTCCTGTCAGGAAGGTCGCAGTTCGTAGTAATAGACGGCAAATCATCGAGTAAAACTAAAGTGATATCAGGTGTTCCCCAGGGAAGCGTCCTGGGACCTCTGCTGTTCCTGATCTATATAAATGACCTGGGTGACAATCTGAGCAGTTCTCTTAGATTGTTCGGAGATGATGCTGTAATTTACCGTCTAGTAAGGTCATCCGAAGACCAGTATCAGTTGCAAAGCGATTTAGAAAAGATTGCTATATGGTGTGTCAGGTGGCAGTTGACGCTAAATAACGAAAAGTGTGAGATGATCCACATGAGTTCCAAAAGAAATCCGTTGGAATTCGATTACTCGATAAATAGTACAATTCTCAAGACTGTCAATTCAACTAAGTACCTGGGTGTTAAAATTACGAACAACTTCAATTGGAAGGACCACATAGATAATATTGTCGGGAAGGCGAGCCAAAGGTTGCGTTTCATTGGCAGGACACTTAGAAGATGCAACAAGTCCACTAAAGAGACAGCTTACACTACACTCGTTCGTCCTCTGTTAGAATATTGCTGCGCGGTGTGGGATCCTTACCAGGTGGGATTGACGGAGGACATCGAAAGGGTGCAAAAAAGGGCAGCTCGTTTTGTATTATCACGTTATAGGGGAGAGAGTGTGGCAGATATGATACACGAGTTGGGATGGAAGTCATTACAGCATAGACGTTTTTCGTCGCGGCGAGACCTTTTTACGAAATTTCAGTCACCAACTTTCTCTTCCGAATGCGAAAATATTTTGTTGGGCCCAACCTACATAGGTAGGAATGATCATCAAAATAAAATACGAGAAATCAGAGCTCGAACAGAAAGGTTTAGGTGTTCGTTTTTCCCGCTCGCTGTTCGGGAGTGGAATAGTAGAGAGATAGTATGATTGTGGTTCGATGAACCCTCTGCCAAACACTTAAATGTGAATTGCAGAGTAGTCATGTAGATGTAGATGTATATTTAATTTAGATCGATCTAAAGTGACAAGAAATCAGATATTTACATACGCCAAAAGATTTGTCCATTTCGCACCTACAAACTGTAAAATTCTTTATTTTCTTCAGCAGGGGCAGTAATATAGCAAAACTGCTGATATCAAAGAAGAGAAGTAGCAACTGTTAGTAGAAATTTTTGAACAACATGCATCGGGCAGCTTATACCAATTACACGTTTACCTAACTTCGTTCGAGCCTTGGTAGAACATTACTTTTCTCTCCTCTATTGTCAACATTCATGTTGAAGTTGACGGCGTGAAGTCTGACAACATTGATCTGGTTCTAGAATTCTAGGAGGAAAGAAGACGAGTAAATGGACTAGTAGAGAAATATTCAACGCGGGTTTATTTGAAAAATACTCGTTATACGCTTTTTTCGCGTCACCTTGAGTATTTACCGCTAACATTGCCTACATCTACATTTATACACCGCAAGCCACCCAACAGTGTGTGGCGGAGGGAACTTAATATGCCACTGTCATTACCTCCCTTGTCTGTCCCAGTCGCGTATGGTTCGCGGGAAGAACGACTGCCGGAAAGCCACAGTGCGCTCTCGAATCTCTCTAATTAAACATTCGTGATCTCCTCGGGAGGTATAAGTAGGGGGAAACAATATATTCGATACCTCATCTAGAAACGTACCCTCTTGAAACCTGGACAGCAAGCTACACCGCGATGCAGAGCGCCTCTCTTGCAGAGTCTGCCACTTGAGTTTGCTAAACATCTCCGTAACGCTATCACGCTTACCAAACAACCCTGTTACGAAACGCGCCGCTCTTCTTTGGATCTTCTCTATCTCCTCTGTCAACCCGACCTGGTACGGATCTCACACTGATGAGCAATACTCAAGTTTAGATCGAACTAGTGTTTTGTAAGCCACCTCCTTTGTTGATGGACTACATTTTCTAAGGACTATCCCAATGAATCTCAACCTGGCACCCGCCTTACCAACAATGTCCATGGTCACCTTACCGCCAAGCTAACATCGAACAGATCCTGTTGGGCTATGTGGTGGCTGCTGCATGCGGAGGTTTTGCCAGAGTCTGTGTGTCGGGGGTCAGCTGCGATGCCTTGCGAAGACTAGACATTGAATAAATGGAATGGCCGGCGGTGAGTCTCGACCTAAACATCATCGTACATATGTGGAACATGCTTGATAGGCGTGTTAGTGGTCATCTTGTTCCACCACAGTTTCTCCAAGAACTGTCATGGGCTCTTACTGAAGAATGGGTAAGACGAGGGTAACGGGCGTAAGCGATGGCACGGAAGTGAGGTGAGTAAAAAACACGAAGAAAACACCCACCAACGCAAGGGGGACTCGTGAATCAACGTCCAGTATGTTAAATCTGTTTTGATACAAGCGGCACCTATAGTCTTACTGGATGTCTTGAGATCTTCATAATCAATGCAGGCAGCAATTGAGATCATTCGCCGTCTACTGTCCGTGTTATGCATTACAGTGTCAGATGACACCTCAGAAGGAATTGAGTACCGGTGTCCCAATGTTGTCTAATGAGGTACACAGACGGCGCTTGTTGTTTGTGCGCGTTGCATTCAATCAAGCAAACGCAATGCGACATTTTAATACAGTGCAAGTTGTAAGGGCGATGTTTGATCCAAAAAGGATGTATTTTCCGTCGTGTTGCTGCAGATGCCAATGCGTCTCCATGTGTCATCCATAGGTTGTGGACACGCTATAGGGAGATGTAGGGGGACAGGACAGTACACAAGTTTAGTTGGACAGGTCGCCGATGCATTGCAACCCCGTGTGAATACCGATATCTGGTCATCTCTGCGTTGCAGCTTCCTACGGATACCGTCAGAGCACTGTCAGGTGATTTGAGAAGAGCCACTGGAGCCGCTGTGTACGATCAAACTGTACCGAATAGGTTACGAGAAAAGACTTTACGACCCCTACGTTCTTTTCGAGGACTCCGTTTGGCACGACAGCATCTTGCATCTCGTCTTCACTGCTCCCATTCCCACGTCAGCTGGCAACTTCGTATCTGGCGAAACATTCACGGCGAGTCCTGATATCCTCTGACGCGAGGTATGGCCGTGTTCGTGTGCGGAGAGCCGTGATGTTATACAGGAAATCGACAGACTTCCAAGGTTCTGTGATGTCGTGGGGAGGCTTCACTATTAGCGGCCATACGGATCTTGTCGTTGTCCATGGTCGCCTCACCCCAAAACTTATATCGGACAGATCCTGCTGGACTATGTGGTGGGTGCTGCATGCGGTGGTATTGCCAGTGCTGGACTATGTGGTGTCTGCTGTATGCGGTTGTATTGCCAGAGCCTGTGTGTCGGGCGTCAGGTGCGATGCCTTGCGAAGCCTAGACAATGAAAAAATGGAATGGCGGGCGAGGAGTCTCGACCTAAACATCATCGTGCATATGTGGAACATGCTTGACAGGCGTGTTAGTGGTCATCTTGTTCCACCACAGTCTCTCCAAGAACTGTCATGGGCTCTCACTGAAGAATGGAAATTGATACCGTTGACTGCCCTCTGCAGACTCGCGTAGGCCGTACACGTTATTGAAGCTCTCAAAGCGCAACGAAAAGAGTCCACGATGACAAGATGAATTTTTCCACTTTGTTTTCGATACCTGTCGCATGTTTCACTTCTGTTTGTGTAAACTATCGAGGGTATAATAATGTTTTGTTTTGTACTAAATTTTTGAAAGATAAAAGTGTAATTATTGTTCAGTGTAGTATGACAGATGCACAAAGTCAAGTTCCAGTAATTCTTTTCAGCAATGTGTTGCGGGTTTCACGGGATGTGGCTTGCAATTTGGAGCAAATTGGGTTCGACAGTGAGACGATTTGGTTAGTGGATCTGTATTCACTGTACAGATGGCCTGGCGGTACCGCCTCAACGTGGTCCCCATGGGCACCGCTCAGCACTTTCCACTGCAGGCCTACTTGGAGGGTCCGCCGACCCTTCAACAGAGTGATTTGAATGGGCTAGTTTCCGAGGGAATATGCGGAAGTGGCCGTGGTGACCAATCTAATTAACTAGCGACCGACTGACCGACCACAGGCAGGCAGTTTTTGTACACGAGTTGTTTAATTTCTCGGCACAACTCAGGAAGATCCGAAGCCCTCTGTAAACTAAAAATGTCTATGGCCACACAGAAGCCAAGGTTTTAATCTTCGTTTACACTAAAGTTTATAGATAACACGTGAGGCACGTCAGAGATTAACGTCCGAAACTTCACGCAAGCGGCCTCACGCTCCTCTACCTTTCGTTCAGTACCAGCAAACCCCCGATTCTCTGAAGTATCGAACTCCCATGTAAAATCTTCAAACGTCTGACTACTTTACAAATGAGATAGTGTGTTAAATATTTGCCATTAGCCTGTGAGCGAGAACATGTTTTGGAAAGGTTTGAAATTATGCTTGAAGTTTGTTGCATGTCCCTAAGTGCTCTCAGCATGAAACACAGGATGAATATAAATTAGGTAATTTGCGCTCTATTTTAAGCAAAAGCTAGTTTTTCACACATCTAAATATTTATGAGCGCATAACTCCTGAACTATGTGTGGTACAATAATATGCTTTTTCAGGTACATTCACTGCTATATGTGAATACTATCAGCAAACTATGTTGCGCATATAGATAGAAGTAAAGAAGCAATAGATTCAAGCATCATGCCCGATGCTGCCGTTTTATTGCATGAACAGCGTAAATGTAACAGTATGTTATAAACGTTTTTCCTTCAGTATTTTGCGGGGGTTCTGAGCGAGAAAAGTTTTCTAAAAGGATTGAAATTATGTATGAAGTTTGTTGGAAGCCTTTAAGTGCTCTCATTCTCAAATAATGGAGGAATAAATATCAGGAATTTTTGTGACTTCAGTTCATTGGCTCGAGACGAACACAGATGTCTAAACGTAATACGCGCCTTATTTCGTTAAACTTTTAACATAACATTTTAGCTCTTAATGAGTAGATTACGACAGAATCTTAAATTTTTTAAATCCGTCAATAATTACACGAAATAATGAAAATAAATTTTTGTTGCCCCTGGATGCCGTTACATAGGCAGTCTGCAAATGAGCTTTCGGTACAGTGTCCCGTGTTCCGAGTAGAGATGGCGGTTATCGTTGAAACAACAGGTTTTGGGTTACACCTGTTCTTTTCGTCATCAGTTTAGTCTGGATGTTGAAACTGCTCACAAATAACCGATTTCTGAAATAACCGATTTTCTTTTTTGTTGCTATTATTTCCACAATAAACCTAGAATCTGAATATTTAATGAAAAGTTCTAATGAAGGTGAAGGAGTAGGAGATCGTGATCGATACGAGGAAGAGTCTGTGGCAGAAATCGGTCTCACTGTCTCCAGCAAAGACTGAAGGAGGCAGGAACAGCGACAATGAGAGCGAAAGGTCATAACCTGAAGACTTAACTGCATCATCACTTTTGGATGGTGTCGAGCAACCACAAAATTAAAGATTCAGTTATTATCCCAGGTTTGTAGCACGCCAATAATATTATAGCTATATCAGTTAAATTTAACTTCTCTCCCAGGAGCAATGTGGATGTTTCCTTCTTATATGGTGTCGCAAGTTTGTTGTGCTTCTCCAAATTTTAATTATTAAAGCCAATGGAGAAATGTAATTCCTTGGTATCGCACTTCGTGAAACACTTCCGAACTATGGATGGTACTATTATGCAATACAGCAGGTGCCCGCGCACGACAGTGAGAATCTACCGTATAGATCAGGTGGGAACAAGTCTCGCACAATGCACATACACGCGTACCGTCTAACAGGTCACGCCACACGGCAACAAGTACATTACTGTCTCTGCAGAACTATACCGTTTCTTATGTCGCGTGTTTCTTGCTAGTTTATAACTGGAGTCATTGTTATAGAAATAGTGCTGATCGCTTTTTCCAATTTCTATAATAATCGAATATTTCAAAAGAATGGATAATTTACCATTAAACATTATCAACTTTTTAAAAATGTATTACTTAAAAACAAAAAATCTTAGCCCTGACAATAGTATCGTGTACACAAGATATAAAAGGGCAGTATATTGGCGGAGGTGTCATTTGTCAGATGGTTCACGAGAAACGGATTCCGACGTGATTATGGTAGCACGATGAGAATTAACAGTCTTTGAACACTAAATGATAGGTGAAGCTAGACGCTTGGGACATTCTATTTTGGAATGCCGAGATCCACAGTGTCAAGAGTGTGACGAGAATAACAAATTTCAAGACAACGCAGTGACCGACGGCCTTCACTTAACGTCCGAGAGCAGCGACGATCGCGTAGAGTTGTCGGTGCCAACTGACAAGCAACCCTGGGTGAAATAACCTCGAAAATCAATGTGGGACGTACGACTGAGGTATCGGTTAGGACAGTGCGGCGAAATTGGGTGTTAATGGGCTATGGCACCAGACGACCGACGCGAGTGCCTTTGCTAACTTCACGACATCGCCTGCAGTGCCTCTCCTGTGATCGTGACCATATAGATTGGGTCCTAGATGACTGAACAACCATGACCTGGTCAGTTGAGTCTCGATTTCAATTGGTACGAGATCACAGTAGGGTTCGAGTGTGGTGCAGACCCCATGACGCCAAGGACCCAAGTCGTCAACAATGTACTGTTCAAGTTAGTGGTCGCTCCATAATGGTGTGGGCTATGTTTACATGGCATGGACTGGGTCCTCTGCTCCAAATGAACCGATATTATTATTATTATGTCCGGCTACCTGGGGACCACTTGCATACATTCATGGACTTCAGGATCCCAAACAACGTTGGAATTGTTACCGGGCCGCAATTGTTCGCGATTGGTGTGGAGAAAATTCTGGACAATTCGAACGAATGATTTGGTGATCCAGTTCGCCTGACAAGAATCCCATCGAACATTTATGTGACATAATTGAGACCTCAGTTTGTGCTCAATATGTTTCACCGGGAACCCTTCTGAAATTGTGGACGGCTTTATAGGCAGCATGGCTCAATATTTCTGCAGGGGACTTTCAACAACTTGTTGAGTCTATGCCACGCACAGTTGCTACACTACGTTGGGCTAAAGAATGTTAGCAGTATACGATGACTTTCGCCACTTCAGTGTGATTGAAGAAACCAGTTTTTTGAGATGCATCCTGCTTCGGTCTGTTGAATGATACTAATCGGAGGAGAAGTGGTACTCGTTTAAATCACAGTTACATCGTGCAAAGTGAACTGGTGGCGGATGCGGTTCAAAGTTCGTCTACATTGACGATAGTACCTATCCGCATCGAGCTGTTTTGCTGGAGGAATTTTTCATACGTGACAAAGACTACCGCATGACCTGGCTTATAACGTCCATGGCTCTGATAGATGTGGAGTCCGCCTGTGGAGTACTGGGGAGACGAATTATACTAACACAGCCGCCATTGATCTATGCCTCAGGAATGAGGTTGGCTGTCAATGGAACTTTTGAACCATTTTCAGGGAGAGTGTCCCATGTCATGAAAGTCTCTTCGGGTTTGCTGCCGGATCCTAAAATCAACTTGACTCGATATTTCGGCGATCCAACTGGTCGCCATCTTCAGGAGAATGCTGCTTCTGCTGATGAGTCCCGATGAGAACTGACGCCAGGTTGCAAATCGACGTCCTATATAGGCCACCGTTCAGTACACGGCGCTGCGAAGAACTTGTGGCAGCTAGGGGTAATGCCCTGCTAACTCTTCTTTTGTTGTGGAAGCCATTTTTTTGCAGTTATGTTGTCTTTTTTTGACGAAAGTATATATTTGAGTTTAGAAGTTCTCTGATCACATGATTGCTGCACTCGTGTATGATAAGTGTCTTGTAAATAAACTTTAAGGAAGGATAAACTCATGGTGGCATGGCTACATGAAATCGTCTCGCGCTTCCAGCAGCGTCAAGTCTTTGGCCGGGTGTTCCTCGGCCGCTGCCAACTGGTAAATGACTGGCGTGTGGTTGCTGCGCTTGCTCTCGTATAGCTTATGCAGCCCCTTGATAATGAACCAGGAGCTATGGACAGAAAGTTAATGAATATTCGTCTATTTGACGTGAATGAAAGCCTAAGAATATTTTATTCGAGTTTTAAGAGGGCTTGCCCTAATGCCAGTTGGAGACTTCCGAATTTTTTGTGATAAGGTCTTACGGGACCAAACTGCTGAGGTCATCGGTCCCTGGAGACATCCGAAATAAAAGAACTGTAAATCTTTAATTTCCGTCTGCTGTCAAACTTGTTTACACAGCGATAACCCAGTCCGTTATTGACTTAGAGACGCCGCGTAAACAACTGAGAACCAACTGGAGACTCTACAATTACTACTGGTCCGAAATCCACTATCATTGTGAAAAATGTGCAACAGTAAATTTGTAATAAAAGACGTTATGATAAGGCTTACTTCATTCAGTAAAACTTGTCACATTTCTCGTTTCTCATTTTTTAACTACTCTGTAGTACACTAGTATTGTATTAAGACCGGTCGCCTGCCAACAGTTTGAACGCAACCCGGCAGACCTCTAGTCATTGCGGGATTGCAGCTATCCGAAGGGGCGGCTATCTTTTTCGACGTTCTCCAAGGGGAGGTCAGTGGTTGCGTATTGTGACGTGTCATAAAATAACAGGAAGCTAAATAAGGTGTATTAAAGCATTTGAGATTGCATTTTCTTAAGGTGTAGAGGAAGTCTGGAGTTTTTACAATGGAAGCGATGATCCAGGTTATGGGGTGAGGCATCTGTATCTACATGACTACTCTGCAGTCCACAATTAAGTGTTTGGCACAGGATTCATAGAACTACTTTCAGACTTTTTCTGGATCGTTCCACTCTCGAACAGCACCTGACAAAAATGAACACCTAAACGTCTCCGAGCGATCTGTGATTTCATTTTTTTTACGGTGTTCGTTTCTCCTTATGTAGCTGGGAACTAACGAAATATTTTCGTGTTCGGAGAAGAAAGTTGGAAGTTGAAATTTCGTGAAGAGATCTCGCTGCAATGTGGCTCCGTAAATCGTGCCCAGAGGATGTTATGTTTGGGGTGGAGACCTGATATGAATACCATCACGTATCATATCTGTGATACTCTCTCCCCTATTTCGCGATAATACAGACTGAACTGTCCTTATCTGAACTTTTTCGATGTCTTCCATCAGCATCTCATATCGAGCAGCAATAATCCAGAAGGGGACGCGCAAGTGTAGTGTAGGCAGTCTCTTTAGCAAGTTTGTTGCATCATCTAAGTCTTCTGCAAAAATAGCACTCTTTGGTTCGCCTTCCCAACAACATTTTGTATATAAAAGTTCAAATTTAGGCTGTTCATAATTGTAGACCCTAGGTATTTACAACCTTTAAATTTGAATGATTTACCCTGTAAATGAATTTTAACGGATTTGTTTTTTTAGTGTTCTTTGTTGTTTAGAGCCAACTATCACTCCGGCCGCGGTGGTCTCGCGGTTCTAGGCGCGCAGTCCGGAACAGAGCGACTGCTACGGTCGCAGGTTCGAATCCTGCCTCGGGCATGGATGTGTGGTGTCCTTAGGTTAGTTAGGTTTAAGTAGTTCTAAGTTCTAGGGCACTGATGACCACTGCAGTTGAGTCCCATAGTGCTCAGAGCCATTTTTAGCTAACTATCACTTTTCACACTATGCAGGTACTTTTTAAATCATTTTGCAATTCTTTTTGTTCTTCAGCTGACTTCACAAGGCGGTAGATGACAGCATTTGTAAATAATCTAAGAGGGCTGTTCCTAAATTATTTACACTATGTGGTCGAAATCATCCAGACATCTCCAAAAACATACGTTTTTCATATTAGGTGCATTGTGCTGCCGTCTGTTGCCCGGTACTCCATATCAGCGACATCAGTAGTCATTAGACATCGTGAGATGGCAGGCCGGGGCACTCCGTGGATTTGACAGACTCCAAAAGTGGTCAGGTGATTGGGTGTCACTTGCGTCACACGTCTGTACGCGAGATTTCCACACTCCTAAACATCCCTAGGTCCACTACCAGTACTGTGGCAGTCAGGCGGGAGGTGAGAAAACTTGGATTCATGGCCGAGCGGGTGCTCTAAAGCCACACATCACGCCGGTAAATGCCAAACGACGCCTCGCTTGGTGTAAGGAGCGTAAACATTGGACGACTGAACAGTGGAAAAACGTTGTATGGAGTGACGAATCACGGCACACAATGTGGCTATCCGATGGCAGGGTGTGGGTATGGCGAATGCCCGGTGAACGTCATCTGCCAGCGCGTGTAATGACAACAGTAAAATTCTGAGGCGTTGGTGTTATGGTGTGGTCGTATTTTTCATGGAGGGGGCTTGCGACCATTGTTGTTTTGCGTGGCACTATCACAGCACAGGCGTACATTGATGTTTTAAGCACATTCTTGCTTCCCACTGTTGAAGAGCAATTCGGGGATGGCGATTGCATCTTTTTAATACGACCGAGCACCTGTCCATAATGCACGGTCTGTGGCGGAGTGGTTACACGACAGTAACATCCCTGTAATGGACTGGCCTGCGTAGAGTGCTGACCTGAATCATATAGAGCGCCTTTGGGATGTTTTGTAACGCCGAGTTCGTGCCAGGCGTCACCGACCGACATCGATACCTCACCTCAGTGCAGCACTCCGTGAAGAATGGGCTGCCATTCCTCAAGAAAACCTTCCAGCATCTGATTGAACGTATGCCTGCGGGAGTGGAAGCTGTCCTCAAGGCTAAGGGTGGGCCAACACCATACTGAATTCTAGCGTTACCGATGGAGGGCGCCACGAACTTGTAAGTCATTTTCAGCCAGGCGTCCGGTTACTTTTGATCAAATAGTGTATATAGATTAGAAGCAACAGAGGGCCTGTAATACTTCTTTTGTAACCCCAGATATCGCTTCTATTTCACTAGATTACTTCGCATCGCTTATTACAAACTGTTACCTTTCTGACAGGAAATTCACGAGACGATACAGTAGTGCAAATCTGATAATTCGTGTCATTGTGTTCAGGGATGTGGGCATTCAAAGCGAATACTTTTCGAAATAAACGGGAGGATTAAAATCATGATAACAGACACTTCCAGTACGCACAACAATTGGTAGCGCCCAGGGTAGAAACACGGGCCGCTATGAATTGAAGGTGGTTGTAGTAAGATGTTTTGCAGTGGAACGAAGTCTGAGAGCAATCAGGAGAGAGCGGGAGGAAAGGTTCTAAGTCATACGTAGGTGAAGACCGCAACCACAGCGAACGCCCTCATAGAGGCCAATGAGAAAGACAGGCGGCAGTAACTACACCGGCAGCACGTGACACGACAGGTCTTACGAGTGCCCAGCAGCCGTCTCCGGTGGGGAGTGAGTAACTATTTCAGGCGAGTTTAACAATTCTTCACTGCACATTTAAATGCTTGCAAGCTCTCGATAGCAAAGACCTGTTCATTGCCATATTGGTTTCCCGTGAGCCTTGGACGGAGCCCGGCGGTCGTGAAGTATGGATAAAAAGGCGACTAGCGCCTTATCACGAGTCGTCTTCCAGGCCCGTATTTCTCATGTGCCCCTGTCGTCATGTGGTCCGACTTTCTGGCTGGGTCTTACAGCCGACAGATGATTTCCCTCCGAAGCTCGTTTTTCGCTGTTCCAAAAATTGGTGTGTAGATCGTTGGTCAGCGTATTTTACGGGAACAAACATCCTCAGCTGAAGTGAAGACTCTGCTTGGCACATAGGTAGTTGGTACTTGGATATTAAAGACTCAAATTTAATTAGAAAAAAATTTAGAAACAGCAAAAAAATTGCGTAACGCCCTCTCTCGCCCAGACTGGCTGGGCAACATGCTCGTTCCATAAGGAGGCAATTTTATTAGAAGACGTAGCGGCGCCGTAGCGATGGGTGAGTGTACACATTCCAGGCGAGTGCAGCCAGGCCTAAACACAGAAGATGCCATTGACTTTAGCAGCCTGTCTTTGCGGACGAGGCTACGGCCAATCGTAACTATGCGATTAATTAAATGGAGAAGATGATGGAGGATAGAGGCTAGTAATTCTCACACGCTGGAGTTGTAATTTATCCCAAATACCATAATTAAATCAAGAAAATAGTTCAAATGGTTCAAATGGCTCTAAGCACTATGGGACTCAACATCTGAGGTCATAAGTCCCCTAGACTTAAAACAAGTTAAACCTAACTAACTTAAGGACGTCAACACCCATCCATGTCCGAGGCAGGATTAGAACCTGCGACCGTAATAGCAGCGCGGTTCCGGACTGAAACGCCTAGAACAGCTCGGCCACAGTGGCCGGCACGAAAACAGTAATCTGTACTACTATGTAAAGACGAGTTGTAATTTAACGTTGCTACTAGAAAACTAGAAAAATTCATGACGGAATTACTTCAAATTTTTACACGATTTTCTAACAAACGTTCGGACAGACATAGGCTATATATTTTTAACATATACGGCAAATAAACCTATATTACTAATAAAGACAAGTAGTTGTTTGAAGTTGTTAGCAAAACTCTCTAAAAGTTCTTGATCGATTTACTTCCAATTTTTACACGATTCTTTAATAACCATTCGGACGGATGTAGGTTATATATTTTTAATATACGTCATATGTACCCTACCTGTGTTCCTTACAATTACAGGCCGGATTTTATGTAATATTAGATTAAGAAATATCTATAAAAAACTGGTGAAATATGTAAATCTGTTAGCGGAAATCCCAAGAAGATTTTGATCGGTTTAGTTCAGATTTTTGCATGATACTCTAATATACATTAGGAGGAACATAGCTGACATATTGCTTTAATATATGCAGTACATAAATGTATAAATAAGCATAACGGGAAACACTATTACCAAAATGCTTAAAAAGTTCTAAACCTATTTACTTCAAACTTTTACTCGACATTCTCATAAACGTTCTGATGGACATAGGGTACATATTTATTTAATGATATAATATAAGAAGGGGAAACGTTAGCAAAATCTCATAAAGTTCTGCACCGCTTTACTCAAGTCATTACACGATACTCGACTAACGTTAAGACGGACACAGGCTATGTATTTTTTAAACAACAATGTACGGATTTTCGATAAAATTCACTGCGAGAAAAAATATTCTGTGCTGTGAAAAAGTGCGATTTCCCACATGTGTACCTTACAATTAGCGACGGGATTTTTTGTAATATCATATCATACTGCGTGATGTCAATGCTTTATTTTACAATTTCTCCTCGACAGGTGGCTGTTGAACCCTCACCTTATGTATGAATTAAGAAATATCAATCTTGACCATTAAAGGTGCGGAAATATTTATCTATAAAAAGAGAATAATTCAGTTTGCGCTTTATTGTAACTTTCTTGAGGAATATTCTATAGCAATCTTTCTTCTCCAGCAAACCTCAAAATTCGACTGAACCACTGAAACTATATAAAGGCCTTCTTTGCTGGAGGAGTCCTAGTAAATACCTGAAAACTCGATCTTTCTCTCTTTTTTGGAAGATCTGACTCCCCAGCCATGAATGGATCGGCAGAAATACTTTCTCGAAAAAGCAGCAATGAGATATTCTTAGTTTTCCCACGTTGAACTATATGATGTCCGTCCAGTAGCCATCCATATCCAGTTAATGCTGACAAGCACGAGTAGACATCGTGCATGGGTCTCTTATTTGATCTGAAGTTGTAGTTCTGTCAACATTTCAGTAATATTTCCGCCCCTTCCTCCATCCATCACAAATACTTTTGCCCGAACCTTATCACAATACCGAGTCTTGGTAGATCAATTAACTTCTTTTCAGATTCAGAAAAACATTTGTGTACTCGCACGGATTCGACACTTGCTTAATTGCAAAGAGTATGTTGACATGAAATTTATCTGTTTCCTGTCAAACCAGCGTATTAAAGCCAGTCGGTAACAAAAGATCTTCCATCACAAGAGACATCAATTTTCTTAAGGTAACCTTTGCTTTCAAAGGACTTTTCCCAGCCTGTCTCTCTTGCTCGTCTGTGCCACTTCACTTTTTCTCCTGTTGCTTATGTTCTTCATTTGTGACATGAATGCTTACATCTGATTCAGACTTAGCTACTACAACTTTATCATTTGTGAATAAATGTAAAGAAATCGACATAGATAATTCTAATTTCACTTGTCTGAACGTGTCTTCTCAAGTATATTACTTCTGGTGAGTTTCCTCTAAGTTTTACTCGTATAGCCGGAAAATTTTATTATTACTTCTGTTAAATTTCTTTTCAATATTATAACTAGAAAATTTAGATATCTGTACCTTCGGAATTACATATTCTATCTCTTGCTCATCCCCAGTTCCAGAAATTTAAATACCTTCCTTCCATATCTCCCTATTCATGAAACTTGTTTCTGAAGAGATTGACAACTTTTAGCTGTTTTGTTCATTTCATGCTTTTCCCATTATTTGATACATCACATCAGGGACATCATTATATACACAAGGGGTGTTAAAATGAAAAGGTAAGAAACGTCGTAACAACAAGACTGGTTGATGTTTGCATATGCCGCTTTGGGATAACGTAGTAAGACATCTAAGGACGTAATTGTAGTGTCTAGCGCCGTTGCGGGCAAGCGTCACCTCCCCCTGAAAAATTCAAAGCTGTGCGTTCACCATTCAAGGTAATGCTCACCGTGTTTTCCGATACCCGAGGTCTGGTACTCATCGAATTCCTCAAGCATGGAAAAACTATTAATGGTGACATGTGTTGTGAGACATTCCGTTGCCTACCGAAGTCCACCAAAAGTAATTGGCTTGGGTGCACACGGAGGTAGTGATTCTGCTCCACGATAATGCTCGTCCGCACGTCTCCCTAGTCACACAAAGTGTTAATGGCCAAGTTCAAGTGGGTTTACGCGAAACTTGTTGTATCTTAAAACAGTGAAACGTACCACTCAAGAGTTTTTGAGGTAGGTTACTTTGATGCCGAAATAATAAGTATATTTCATTAATATATGCTAAGCACATATTTCAGTATTATTGAAACGAATATGAAGTCTGTCATTGTGATTCAACGATCAGAAATTACATCATTTTTTGTGATTAAACTCAGTGCATTCAATGAGTTATTCACAAGGAAAATTTTTGTTCATATAATATTAGTGTTATCAGTGAAAATTACAAATCTAAGATGCAAAAAGAATCAGAACGACTGGGAAAGTCCAAATAGCCAGCAAATAAATGAAAAATTATTATTGCCCTTAATACAGAAACAGAAATAAATTTTTAAAAGTCACAATATTTCCGATCGCATTCGGCAATGTTAAACCTACGATTAGTGACAGCTTAGAAAATCTTGCTAGGAATGCGTGAGACATTTCTCAATAAGTATAAAAGTAATACCCCCAGATTCGAGGAAGTGATAAATTCCCCCTCTTGATCCCGTTTGCGTTCGCCTATGACTGAGATTTTTCACGTCGCCACCTATTTCACCTCTGACAATAGTTTTTGATGTGAAAAATGGCGAGCTGCACCATGGTCCAGAATCCACATTAAACTATAGGTCCCACTATAATAATTCATAGGTCTGAGGAAGACTACAGCAAACCACCTGTTTAGTAAAGCACTGTGCAGTTGAAAACAACTGTCGGACTGATGACTGTTTTAGTCATGACTCAGATGTCAGCCTGTGATTCACACTGGGAGTGGTGTGCGGCCAACTTTCACAATAATTGTGTGTCGTACTACAAGAGTTTTTCTGCTGTAGGTCCCCCCTTTTCTCTGTTTCAGATGCAGTTGGTATAGACCACCTCTCAGTGAAGAGAAACAATTACAAGAATAGTTGTGAAGGAAGTAGTTTTAATAGGTGTTTCAGTGATTATATTTTTCAGAAGTGTAATACAACAGTTTCATGTTCTAGTTTGCTATTCTTTATTCCTCTTATTTGATTTCGGCGTAAACCAATTGTAGGTCCTACATGTGCAGTTTTATTGATTATTTTCTTTCCAAACAAAACACAGAGTGAGAATGGGCATTGTTAAGGCACTGGATTTGCATTTCGGAGGAGACTGGCCACCGTGACTTGAGTTTTCCATGGTTTACCCAAGTTACTAAGTTGAAAGTTGCAACGGTTCCACTGAAAAGGTCATGGCCGATTTCCTGCCCCTTTCTTGTCTAATCCGATCCCAGTTTGTATGAGTTTTGTATGTATATAAACGGTATCTGGAATGTATCTGACATGTACCATACTGCTGCATTGAATGGTCATAGGACGAATAAATAAATCCGTTCGTAAAAAGCTACCGAAATCTCATTGAATGATTCTGAGTTATTTTTCTATGGTATTTGCCTTCCTCTCGCTCCACGTGGCTTAGAATTTTGTACATTATTGTTGAGGCTTTCATGGTCACTTGTTGACATACAACCTGTTGGCTTCTCTCTCGGGATCTTTGGCGGACGTATGTTCGACAATTTTTCTGACGTTTCGCCAGAATGAGGGGCTGCCATTGGCAAAACTTCACCCTCATTGCTGTTGTTGCGCTAACTTGATTAACGCGTGGTCCACGTACAAAGCTAGTTCATATCCATAGCATAATACACCCGTGCGTCGTGGGTAACGTTACTTGATCTGGCATCAACTGGCAGCCAGACTATCATTTTTGATCTCCTGGCTACTACACACCACAGTGGCTGGCTTCACGTAGAGCAGCGGTTGTCCTAAGAATCAAAAGACTGGTCAACCAAGTAATGACGGTGTAAACAGGACAGGGATAAATGCCAGTATTTATTCAAACTTTTACACAAGAACGTTACTGACCTGATCATATTAAAGAAACTCATTTGAACAATGAAAATTAGCTCTGTGCAAGGGGAACAATAGCGGGATTTGAAATCTAGGCTGAAATCTACAACCGAGCTTATGGTGTTACCACTTAAATTGTGAATGCAGTACTGATCGATTTACTCTGTACCAATAATAACCAAGTGAGCCATTCACAGGTAGGGGAAGTAGCAGCCAAAAATGTTGAATCATCTCCAACTAATCCCCGACCTCGAGATCTACTACGGCAACAGTGATGAATTTAACAGCCACCATCAGGAGTGGAAGAATCAAAGGTACGACACTATGTGCAAGATTATAACAAGCTGGATCAGGAAGATCTCAAAATATAATTAGTGATCGATGCGAAAAATTGAGCAAACTTTAGATCTACTACGTACATTGGGTGCACAATCCCGATGTATGGCAGTACCGATCTACCCTCGTTGAAAGTGCCACTTATGTTCCCCTAGCGTCGTTTGTTCCCCGACCATTTCTACAAAGAAAATTGACACACTTTTGATACTAGGTGACTCTGAAAAGTAACTTAGATTCATTTCACCAGCCAGCAGAACCTACGAATGAGTGTAGCTACTGCAGTGTCTGTATTTTACAGGGTATGTGTAGTTCGACACAAGCAATCTTCAGATCTTTTTTCTGATGGTGAAGCCAAGTGCCATTGATTATACGTCAAATGAAAAGGAGACAGATGGAAAACTGCAAGCAAACTGTTTATTATTTCAGAAGTAATCGTCATAACTATTAATACATTAATCCCACTGCGAGACAAGACGATTAGTGTGTTTCCGCAGAGCTCCAAAGATATGGAAATCGCATGGGGATGGGTGAGGATTGTATATAGGTTTTGTAAGGGCTTTCTAGAGAAACTTCTGTAGCGAACTCGAAACAGCCTTGGCAACATCTGTCTCGTTTTCATTTGACTGCCCCTCATACAGGATATCGCACAGAGGGGTTTACACTGTTTGAACTTTTGATAACTCGAACAAAAAATAACAAAAACTTAATTTTTAAGTTGCATATTTGGTCAAGACATTACTGATGATGTTTTACTCTTGAAGATGTTGAAAATGTCCTCCAACGGTAGCAATACAGAGTCTGCAACGCTGCGGAAGAAATCGACACACGTGCTACTATTGGCATTAGAATGGATTCACAGGCAGTCACCCTCATTTCTGTCTCATTATCCAGCGTACATGGCTTTATGACACAGACTTCAGAGTTCCCCGTAGAAAGAAGTCTAACGGCATTAGATCGGGTGATATGGGTTGGAATTCAACAATTTCTCGTCACCTTATCCTCTGAACAAATCTTTCATCCAGAAACTGCCGCACCTGACGATGGTAATATGACGGTGCACTGTATTATTGAAAAAAAAGGACAATCTTCATCTCGGTACGATTAGTGAACAATGGTACAACAATTTCTGCAACATGGTAAGATACTTCACATCTCTCACTGTTCCTTCAAAAACGAATGGCCCTACAAGTTTGACAGAAATATCAATAACATTGATAATTCAGGAATATTAACAGCTCATCCTTCCATAACATGGGGATTATCTTTCGCCCAGCACACACTGTTACGACGATTGATGGCTCCATTCAGTTTAAACATGGCTCATCAGGAATAACAATGACTTCAGTCAACTGTTAATTACCGCAAATCAATTCACAAAATTCGAGGCTCCTATCCGGATTATCGCATGGAGCGACCTGAGAATGTAGGGTTTTCACTTTTCTCGCTTTAAAATTCGGTGAACATTTGAACTGCTTGCAGTTGAATCACTCGGGAGTTCAAAAGCGCTACCAGCAGTCTAGCCAGCACAGCGACTGTGCGGAGGGAGTTCAAAGACTGGGGTGCAGTGTTCGAGCAGCTCCTCGTAAGCCAAACATCTCAATGGTCAATGACAAGTGAGGCTTGAGATGGTGTAAAGAGCGTTACCACTGGACAGTGGACGACTGGAAACGAGCTATTTGGAGCGGTGAGTCACGCTGTACTCTGTGCCAATTTGATGGGAGGGATTTGGGTTTCGTGATTGCCTGGAGAACTTTACCTACCATCAAGTGTAGTGCCTACAGTGGAGTACACAGTAAGTGGTGTTACGGTGTGGGAATATTTTTCGTGATTACTGGTCTTCTTATTGCGCTTAAGAATAGGCTAACGCCTTTGGGACGCTATATATCCTCCCACTCCGTGGCTATGCAGAAGCTACCTTAGTGATATATTTTCAGAACAGCAGTTCCCAAACAAATCATGAAGATGCCTCAAAGACGCGAAACGAGTAAATAAGGCTTCTGCTGTCATTAGAAACCTAGACTGTTTTTCTTTTTGAAAACTTTGGAGATGAATTAGAAGGACGACTTCGATCGAGACCACTACATTCTCTCATTTCGCCTCTTGAGGACGGATGGCATGCCCTTCCTCCTCGAACATTCAGACACTTCACATACACTGCTGGAAATTGAAATAAGAACACCGTGAATTCATTGTCCCAGGAAGGGGAAACTTTATTGACACATTCCTGGGGTCAGATACATCACATGATCACACTGACAGAACCACGGGCACATAGACACAGGCAACAGAGCATGCACAATGTCGGCACTAGTACAGTGTATATCCACCTTTCGCAGCAATGCAGGCTGCTATTCTCCCATGGAGACGATCGTAGAGATGCTGGATGTAGTCCTGTGGAACGGCTTGCCATGCCATTTCCACCTGGCGCCTCAGTTGTACCAGCGTTCGTGCTGGACGTGCAGACCGCGTGAGACGACGCTTCATCCAGTCCCAAACATGCTCAATGTGGGACAGATCCGGAGATCTTGCTGGCCAGCGTAGTTGACTTACACCTTCTAGAGCACGTTGGGTGGCACGGGATACATGCGGACGTGCATTGTCCTGTTGGAACAGCAAGTTCCCTTGCCGGTCTAGGAATGGTAGAACGATTGGTTCGATGACGGTTTGGATGTACCGTGCACTATTCAGTGTCCCCTCGACGATCACCAGAGGTGTACGGCCAGTGTAGGAGATCGCTCCCCACACCATGATGCCGGGTGTTGGCCCTGTGTGCCGCGGTCGTATGCAGTCCTGATTGTGGCGCTCACCTGCACGGCGCCAAACACGCATACGACCATCATTGGCATCAAGGCAGAAGCGACTCTCATCGCTGAAGACGACACGTCTCCATTCGTCCCTCCATTCACGCCTGTCGCGACACCACTGGAGGCGGGCTGCACGATGTTGGGGCGTGAGTGGAAGACGGCCTAACGGTGTGCGGGACCGTAGCCCAGCTTCATGGAGACGGTTGCGAATGGTCCTCGCCGATACCCCAGGAGCAACAGTGTTGCTAATTTGCTGGGAAGTGGCGGTGCGGTCCCCTACGGCACTGCGTAGGATCCTACGGTCTTGGCGTGCATCCGTGCGTCGCTGCGGTCCGGTCCCAGGTCGACGGGCACGTGCACCTTCCGCCGACCACTGGCGACAACATCGATGTACTGTGGAGACCTCACGCCCCACGTGTTGAGCAATTCGGCGGTAGTCCACCCAGCCTCCCGCATGCCCACTATACGCCCTCGCTGAAAGTCCGTCAACTGCACATACGGTTCACATCCACGCTGTCGCGGTATGCTACCAGTGTTAAAGACTGCGATGGAGCTCCTTATGCCACGGCAAACTGGCTGACACTGACGGCGGCGGTGCACAAATGCTGAGCAGCTAGCGCCATTCGACGGCCAACACCGCGGTTCCTGGTGTGTCCGCTGTGCCGTTCATGTGATCATTGCTTGTACAGCCCTCTCGCAGTGTCCGGAGCAAGTATGGTGGGTCTGACACACCGGTGTCAATGTGTTCTTTTTTCCATTCCCAGGAGTGTAAAATGTCTCCAGCAGATTTAAAGCTGTCATAAATGGGAAAGGTAAACACATATTAATGTCCACTTATAGGTGTCCGGATAGCTTTCATTGCCTAATGTACTGGTGTGGCGAATAAATAAATTATAGTGGTAGAATTGAACATTTCTTTCATAGCCGCTTAGTCTCAGGCTGCCGCGGTCGTTGCCATGCCACCTACCAAAACTTGATATTTTAAGAATGATAAATTGCCTTCTAAATTGAGAAATCGTGAACTTGGTACTTCGTTGACAGCGAAGGTAGTTTTATGCTCTCCCGTATTTGATCTCGATGAAGTCTTTGAGAAGTTAGTTTTCGGTCTGTCAAGGCGTTAAACCGTATTCGCTAAACAGACTGAATCGAAACTGGTCAACCTATTATGTTAACGGGAACAGATTACTGCTGTATTTCGAAATGTAGGCAAAGGTGACTATCGCCAGCTTCCACCTTCTCGCCTTTCTGTGTGCCTTTTCGAGAATGAAAACGGACAGAACAGTGTGCAGCGGCCGTGTCTCGCTGAGTGCGATGTGATGTAAATGCAATTTTCCTGTCATTGTGCGTCACTCTAATGGAACGGCCTTTATTGCACTCCATTAATCGGATTTTGCGCTATCGAATACCGCCAGCAGCACGGAACGGGCGTCGTCGCCTGGATTGCATTTGAACTGTTGAACTGGAACTTTTCGAATAACGCTCCAAACTGCTGCCTATGAATTTTAATGCTCAAAATGCAAAACATGCGCTGTTTGCTTCGTACTCTTCCCTACGCACTGTTAGGCTTTAAAACAAAAATTCTTCAAGACGAGCACACGTCATGCACACATCACCCACTAAATAGCCAAAAAATGTTCATACCAAATCAAATCTGTGTTATACTCACGACATTGTTGCTTTAAAATTGCAGTGTAGATATTAGAGATAGTGCTATGAACGATAGTCGGTTACCAAGAACAGTTGCACACCATTCACTATGTCAAAAAAAGGCCTACGCAAGGCAATACATGCAACCTAGATGAAACGCAAGTATATGGCCTCATTCTATTAATCATATCCTTTGGCAGAGAGCTAGCAGTCGAAAGTGTCAAAGTTGTTTCGACGTAATACGATTAACGTATCTCACATTTTTTGAGCTTTCTGTTTAATACAGAGTTAATGCAGTGGCCAGAATTATCCCAAGACATCACTAAATGCTGTCTATGCAGTATGAGTAAGGATACGAAAGTGCAGCATGATGTGTCATTAGCGTAAACATTTTTTCTCTCAGAATCCGCCAACGAGAAGAATTCGCAAGGAATCCCTTGAGAGCGAGGTAGCAAAAGGCAATGATGGTTACGGCACTCGGTGCCCCACATATTGTCTACCATGCAACTTCAATATTGGCTGTTAGTGGCAAAAGGGTAGGAACTGGAGGTATCCACTAGGAGCACAACTTGAGACTAAGAACCGTAGTTGAACTGCATAGCCGACGAGTAATTCGGGATGCTAGTGATATTGACACAAAGCAAAACAATAGCAACGATAAACAAAGGAAACATTGCGTTATATTTACAACAGTTGCCGATGTTGACGTTTCGTCAGAAAGGAACACAAGGAATTTCGCAGAGTGAGAAAGACGTGACAGATGAAATATTAGCGTTTCTGTAATATGTATCAGTGGTATGTGTGGTGTCGTATACCCTTGACTGTGCAGACAATGTACATGAGGAATACACTGATGGGTACGTGTTTAACAAGTGAAAGAGCCGCGCGGGGTAGCTGCGCGGTCTTAAGGCGTCTTGTCACAGTCCGCGCGGCTTCCCCCATCGGAGGTTCGAGTCCTCCCTCGGGCATGGGTGTGTGTGTGTTGTCCTTAGCGTAAGCTAGTTTAAGTTAGATTTAAGTAGTACGCAAGCTCAGAGGCCGACGACCACAGCAGTTTGGTCCCATAAGACCTTACCACAAAACAAGAGAAAGTGATACTCAAACAGGCGTCGAGCCATTCATTTCATCATCCTTGTCGGACAGGGAGCTACAGACTCTATCTCCAGTGAATGAAATGAAACTTGGTGTATCTAGGGCCTCCCGGCTTGTAGACCGGTCGACAGGTGCAAGTCTTTTTAGTTGACACCACTTCGGCGACTTGCCTCTCGATGAGCATGATATAATGATAACACAACACCCAGTTCCCGAGTGGAGAAAAATCTCAGACGCAGATTTTTTTGTGCAGGACTGGGACTGGAACCCAGATTCCCCACGTATCGCAAGCGGTCGCATGACCACTTTTTTCCTCTTTTGATTTGTATCTTTTTTCTTAAAAAAAAAAGAAAAAAATATTCTCAAGCTTCAACAGTCTTTTTTGACAAATAGAAACCTTTATTATACACAGAACCATAGTATGTCCATGCAACATTGTAACTGTCCTGGAAGGAAGCACGCTGCCGCCCTACCACGCAGCAGGAAATATCAGTAACAACAAATTGGGGTCACCTCCGGCACCCTTAAACTTAGTATTTATGTATATTAAAACAAAATTAAAAGAAACATTCCATTTCTGGCTGTGCAGCTGTTAGTTCTTCCTGGGTCGCATAATCGCGTAGTTTTCCTTAGCTGATCACTTTACTTCGTCGGTTCCACAAACGACAGCACCGCCGCCCATCTTTGTGCAGCTGGCACACTCATACTATCTGGCGGATCCGCAAAAACCGTTTCTAGGAAATTTGGATACCAGTACTTGTAATTTAGTAACCGTAACAGTTTTGTTTGTCCGTCTTGCAAGTATTTCCAGTAATCCATTACGTTCGTATGAGTACCTCTATATATGTAATCGACCGTCATACCTGTGATCCACGCCGCTGCGTTCGTCTTATGTCGCGGAAAATACGTTTCCCTTGGAAAAAATATGATGTCTGTGATACTGCTGCATGTATAGTACGCCGCATGAACGTTATGATCCTCCTTGCCAGAGTCCATACAGCCAACGCCACACCGCAAACCAGACCGTGGTTGTCCGTATCCAGCACGCCGCGTTATTGACACATGGGCGAATCCACCAAACGTATTGCGTACCTTTTGTTATTCGTTGGGTATTTCCGGTTCACTACAATGTACAATGTTGACATGACTGTTGTAGGTAGGGGGGGAGGGGGTGTACCATGCGCCACACCACTTGCCAATTTAGGGCAGGATGTTTCCGTTCCACCCTGTTCCGGACAATCTGTCGAGGAAGCAAATAATACACGTCCTTCGGTGTCAGCTGTCGGGATGTCGGTAACTACGCCCAAACGTAAATGTGCACAACGATGAACGTGCGCACATACGTTAACTGGGACGATATATGGCCGACACAGACCCGGGCAAGATGCGATGTTGGTACTAGTTTTTCGATGACCGATCCCGTGAGGCAGTGATTCCTGTTGCGCCACCGTTTTAGCGTGGCGTTAATACACATGACTCGCCCCTTCTCGTGTACGTTGACTAAAGTAATGCCCCATTATCGCGCTGGGAGGTTAAGCATGTTGTACTGTACCTTAAAGAGCTGTTCCAAGCTTACATAGTACCCAAAAGCCGCCTGAATCCTCAAAGGCATTGTGCGCGTCACGAGGAGAAGGTGTGTCAGGTGTCGTATAATAGGTGCGATATAAAGGTTGACGAATGACACTCGCAGCAGCATATCCATCGCCTGTAAGGCCTTTAGTAGTACTGACATGCGAACTCTGAGCAGCAACCGTTGGTAGTTGTCCGCAGCAGTTCCTACCGTCTCCTTACGAAAGGTAATACCCAAACACCGGAGGGTTTGTACCATAGGTAAGGGAGCTTCCGTTTCCCACATGCATGAATTGCGATTTTTGGGATTTGACCTCAGTGCCAGCTGTCATCCCATACGTCTGTAGCCTATCCAGTGCTCTTCCCTCGCTACCAGCTGCCATTCCATACGTCTCTAACCACTCCAGTACTGATCGAGTCTCCCCCTCATTCCGGTCGAGGAACACAATATCATCCACGTATGCTCTCCATTTGAATGATAGATGCCGTAGGGAGATCCCGGCGACGAAGGCCTGCGAGGAAAGGCTCTAAGGCGATCGCATAGAGGGGGATCGACAAGGCGCAACCCTGTCTGACAGATCTCAAGATCTTAAAATACTCTGTTCTCCCTCCGTTGATCACCATCGCTGAGCTGTCACCGTCCAACAACCGAATCACTGCAATGGCCAATAATGGCGAGACACCCGTCCTGTCCTGTTCATCACCACCTCGATGTACACATGATCCACCCGATCAAACGCATGATCTAAATCTGAGGCAACCAGTGCCCACCGGAGGCAGCATGCAGCTGCGAGGGCGACGACGTTACGATAGTCTCCCAATGCTCTGTGGATATTACTGATGCCGTCAAGACAAGTCTGATCGGCATGTATTGGATACGTCAACTGCGTTTTGATACCGCTGCCCAATATTCGCATAAAGATCTTGTAGTCTGTTAAGGAGGGTCAAGGAGCGATAATCACAAGGTCGTTTGACACCACGTGGCTTTGGAAGCGGGTTCACGAGCCCTTGCATGAAAGCTACTGGAAGGGAGACTTCTTGCCGCAGAAGCTCATTAAACATGCATAACCACATTGGTGTCATAATGGTCATAAGGGCACCGTAAAATTCCAATGGGAATCCATCAGGGCCTGGGGACTTTTTGGAAGCACCACGTGTAAACGCTCGCTCCGACTCGTAATTCCAGATAACATGTCCGCTTCCCCTTTCACACGCGTCTCGTCAGGGGTCTCGTCCAGGACAGTTGGCTGCTCCCTCTGGCCCTCCCCGTTGCTCGCACGGAAACTGCTAAAATGATCCGTGAACGCCTGCGCTACGCCCCCTTGTGTGAAAAACGGCGGCCATCGCCGAGATCGACTAATAAATTAATGTCCTTTTGAAACGTCTCTGTGGAGTCGTTTCATAAGACGCTTGTCTCACTGGATTCTGTGCATCCTATTCTGTCCACCGCCTGATTGCGGTTTAATTTATTAACTCTCCCAGAAAGACTGAGCAATCAAACTACAGCTTATTAAGTGACATCATGTTTGATTTTTTTATGTTCCTTAGGTAATCATGACCTGTATTTATTACGTTTTTCCCTTCACTCTACCTTATGTGTGCGTGAATGTGACTGAATGAGTGTCTTTCCGTGTGGTTTCGGGTTTCTTTCGTGCGGGACTCTGAGTTGATTGTCGTCTGCTAGGAGCAGGTGATGTCTGCTTCTCGTTTGGAGGGTAGCACAGGATGACCAACTTCGGATCCCAGTACATGGACAGAGAGGTTTAGCCCTTTTAGTCTGAGGTTGGTTTGTCTGTCAGGTTGGTGGCGGAAGCCTACCCTTCTGGTAGTTTCCGGTTCACCGGTATTTGGCAAAGCTCGGTGGAGAAAGGACACTCTGCAGCTAGCGGATGGTGGGTACAGTTCTAGCTCCTAGAGAAGGTTTCTGCTGATAGCAAGTAGGTTAAATTAGAACGTCCCTATGTTAAACTCATGAAATATTTAATTACTTCAACTTAACTGAAGCGTGTGTAGTTATGTATTTTCGGAATGTGCCATAATTATTTTGTTACAAAAAAATCGGCGATGATGGTGGTTGAAATTAAAAGTGCGGAAGTTGCTTTGTTCCTTTTGGACATGATGGTGTGAAATTTCTAGCAGTGAATATGCTTAGGAAAAGCTAGTCAGTATCACTTCGGGTGAACGTGAGATTAATAGTGTTTTCGAGAGAGTGTGAGTTTTTGTTGATTTTATTTTCTATGTTTTCTTGGAAGTTGCTAGTGTCTCTTCGTGTTCGTTTTGTACCTCGTGTTTGGTAACCGATGATCCTTCTGGTCTACTACTGCACTGCAATAGGTTTTCATAATACCAGTTTAATTGTTTCATGTGTTATAATTTCAGTAAAATATCGGTTTTTCGTGCTCATAGAGGAAATGTTTTTAACGGTTAGTTTCTGAACGGACCACGTGTAAATTGAAACGGTTGGGGGATTTCTGTCTTGCCGAGTTAATTTTATTTCGTGGTGGCAAAACTAAAATTTCTCACATTTGTGCTCCGTTTAATGTCTAATTTCTGAACAGTTACCTCGTAATCAAGTTTACCACGTGCTGAAGTTCGGCCGTTCGTGAGCGGCAGGCGCGGATTCCATGTCGTATATCTACTCTACAAAACCTTGCGAATCGGATAAACCTCTTTCCAAGCTAGTGCATGAGCATAATGGTGATAGGTATCTCTCTGAACTATTTCTGTGGTGGGTATGTAGATGCAATTATTGAATTATTGTGTTCCACTTCCCTTTTGTGTCGTTTTTCCTTTTTAATTGCACTATTTTACCATTTTCGCAAATTATTTATTTAAATTTTTTATTCAGGCACCAATCATGTGTATTCATAGAATGTGCATCAAATTCAGTCATGAAATAAATGTGCTGCGTAAAAGATAAATTCTGCATCCTTTATCTTTCTCATTGATGTCACTTTTCAAATTAATACTCTATTCCATGATTTTTTAAAAGTTAATCTGCTTGCTTGTGATTAACAAAAATGGGAGGAAAAATCTGAGTGAATGGGTGTACTGTCTTAAAATTAAGGAAGTCACATTTAATTAAACAAGCTCATTGATGTACGACATACAGTGCTGTTCATCTTGTTAGTTTCTTTGAAAAATTTGTATTCTTACAATTAAATTCTTAATTTAACTAAACTGATAATTTCCAGTTCGGTCTTTTCTTAATAGTTAGGAAGGGCTTGGGCTGGTGGCGACATTGTAATTTTTACATTTATAATTGTCCTTGTGAGTTGGCTTAACCAGAAATTGCACACAAGGGTTACACCTCCATTATTCTTGGCACGTAACGTATGTCGAGCCTTGGCTAGGATCCGTTTACAGTTCTACGTACATACTTTACACTTTGTCTCCTTCTTTCCTTTATCACATGATGCATCGAGGGAACTTCGTTGGGCAGGCGGTCCTGCGACCTCGCACTATTCATCATACCCGCCATCTTTAGCGTCGCAAGTTGTATCAATTTCGCCTTGACTCGATGTACGGCTCTCTGACGTTCTGGTCTAGGTTGTTGAGCGAATAGTTTCCGGAGGGCCGTAAAGTAGAAACGGAGGTCGTGCACCGCCATGGAGAAAGTTCCTTCACATAACGTCGTCCGTCTCGATCCACCACTGTAGGAGAGAACCATAAAAATTTCGTCGACGGAGGCAGCCATGACACGTGAATGCGCCGGCATTCTGCATCACGCAGGTAGGAGACTTTCATCTTCCAATTTTCCTCCATCTCCATACCTGCTGTCTAGTTTGGCTAACCGTACAGATATACTCCTCATGGTCCGTAAACGCGGTCGGCCATATTTCTGCGCTCACCGTCGGCGTCGCTAACTCCCTTGAAACATAGATCCGGTCCAAACGGCACACGGAGTGGCTCGTAAAAAATGTATATCCCGGTTGGTTGCGATACTTCAGGTCACATATATCAACTGATTCCATCCCGTTGACCAGCTCCCGAAGTTCTTGGCTAGGAGTATAGTTACGATGTTGGTCCCTCCTGCCGACCACAAAATTAAAATCTCCGCCGAGTATGCAAGCACCGTTATCGTCTCCGGAACAACGGTGTAATCTTAAGGGCGTAAACATAGGCTATTTCCCTTCTCTTTTCCGAATATGACGGTGGGTAAATACTGATCACTTATGGTAACAGCCGTATCATGGGCCTAGGCAAATACTTCACTTCGTCTGCACGTATCCCTTCCTTTAACACTATCGCAGTGCCAACGCCTCTCTCGTCACACGGGGAACAGTAAATAACGTAACCGTAAAAGTCCGAGAGGGGCTGACTCTGAGCACTAAGGGACTTAACATCTATGGTCATCAGTCCCCTAGAACTTAGAACTACTTAAACCTAACCAACCTAAGAAAATCACACAACACCCAGTCATCACGAGGCAGAGAAAATCCCTGACCCCGCCGGGAATCGAAACCGGGAACCCGGGCGCGGGAAGCGCCCGAGAGGTGAAGCACCCGCACTTCCTGCAACAGGGCTTTGTCTGAATTCTGCAGCCCTTATCTTGTCACAGAGAATCTTGATTTTTACAGGCGTCCCAGTGCTATTGATGTTAACAGACGCTATCCGATAACCTTGTAGCATGGCTATCAACGTAGACAGGGCACCTTACGATCGATAATACTTCCGTACACCGGCCGGCCTCTGTGGCAGAGCGCTTCTAGGCGCTTCAGTCCGGAACCGCGCGACTGCTACGGTCGCAAGTTCGAATCCTGCCTCGGGCATTGATATGTGTGATGTCCTTAGGTTAGTTAGTTTTAAGTAGTTCTAAATTCTAGGGGACTGCTGACCTCCGTTCCATAGTGCTCAAAGCCATTTGAGCCGTACACAGGCTGCTTTCTTTCTACCGTCTCCCGCCATCCCCTCACGTGGTCTGTCGTTATTCCATGCACTCTTCCGGTATTAACCGGGAGGTTGTATAGAAGCAACTTCTTCAGCATCATCTGTTCCTCATGGGGGTGGGTCTTGTGCCAGTGCCCAGCGTCCCATCGCTGTCGTGCGTTTTAGGCACCGGAGCCTCCCCAGTATCCTGTTGCCGTCGATCGGATTCCTCCGCTGTCTCAGCAGCATCGTCATGGGGAGGTCGTGTCGCCGCCCCGCTGGCTACACCTGCATGGACGATAGGCAGTTCTTTTTTATCCATGGTCGTCTACCCAGTAGCCGAAAACGCCTCTGCATTGGATCTGGCTGGTCATCTGGTCATTCTCTACCGAGAGACGGCGCTCCTTTCGGCCTTTAGGTGATCGCAGTTTCCGTTGCCAAACCACGGAATTAGAGATCAGTATGGCCTCTTGATGTTCATGTGGGACTTAGAAATCGTGCACCTTTGAATTGCCGACGTACGTAAGTGCCGTATCCGAAAGGACCGCGAGCGGCACCGAAGAAAGGGCGTCCTGTGACTGCTGCAGCCAGTCCAGCGCAATGTCTTCCTTCCGTGGTTCGCCACGATCTGCCTGTCTGTACGTTCCGGCACGTTTCTCTCGCATGGCCTACGCCATAGCGTAATGCCGCAGCCTAGGTCATGAGGAGCAGAGACGGATGCGGTGAGAGTGGTGGATCATCCCGTGGCAGCTGTAGCAACCTTCGTTGCGTACACTCAGAACGTAGGTGTCCCTCCTTCCCACTCCCTGAGCACTTTCTTGGTTGTCCGTCACAGGTGGCAATCGCCCAGCGATGTATATGCATGACGGAACATGTTTCTGTAGCTCGATCCGTATTTGTCTAACGCCATTGTGAACAAGATACGTTTTGAAACTCGCCCATTTTTCAGCCACATGGGATAGAACCGTTCCGTAAGGACGCAAGGCGTCTGTCACCAATTCTTCTGGCACTTCGCATGGAAGTTCAATGACGCGGGTCGTTTGTAGTCCGATGCCGGCGTGTTCTACTGCAACCACTTCAACATTCCCGTCAGAATAGTCCTTGTCGGTGTCGAAGTAGTAGTTCGTCACACGCCGCTTCATTGATGAGCTTAACATAGACCAAGTTGCTAACTATAGACGAGGGTTCGATTTTTACTTCGTCCCATAACGTTCTATCTCATAAGCCTTCGGTCGAGTATATTCGTTATTCGTCAACAAAACTAAATTTCAGTGTCGATTTTCGGAACGACAAGGCCATGATTCGTTTTATGTATTACCGCGGAACACCGCTACACGCCTAACGCAAGCAGCTCTCGCGCACACGTGCGGCAGGAACATAAACACCGTCCGAACCGCTGCGCCGCTGAAGGCTGACTGTCAGCTATTGAGGCGGACCTCACTCCAGTGAAAGACAATCGTTGTCGAATGAGCGGGTGCTAAACATAATTGCTTACACAGAAGATCAACGCAGCACAGTAAAAAAAATTATGAAAGGATTTGGAATAAGTTCGCAGCAATATGACCCTGCAGCACATAAGAAAAACTACGGATATTTAAGGGAGGACATGGTGCACTAATTACAAAAACTGCTGTTTGTGCGTTTCAAGGATGCTCGATACGATTTACAGGATGTGTATGCTAGTGACCTACTATGTTATGCACATTTAATTGCGCGCGACATAGATTACAGTGTTTTCAAGAGAAGAAATGGATGGCTGCTTAGCTTCAAACACCGCTACAGAACTTGAAGAATAAGATAACGAAATCTGAAACAAAGCTTCAACTTTACGATGCATTGTAAACGGCGGAATGGGCGCGAAAATTTGTGGATGAGATAAACAAATTTATCCCGTCGATCAGTAAGAAATTTGTTTTCAGCTCCGACCAATCGGGATTTGAAAAGAAAATGCATATGAATGGGACCCTGGGAATTAGAGGTACCAAGAGAGCTGTATCAAAATCAGTTACAATCAATACTTTAACACACTTGTCTACAATTATACCAACTGATAACCTGGATAGTAAATTGGCTGGAGAGTTATTTATTGTGTGGATCTTGTAAGGACAGTAGGAAATACTCACGTGACAGCAAGCAATAGTGGGAAAACAAGCATAAGAGAATTCAACTGTGGTACGAGCACTGCTTTTGCGCAAAGACGGTCAAAATAACTTGCTTTTGCTTGATTCTTGGTCTGCGTATAAAAATCATCTTTCTCCAGCGCAAACTATCCTTTATGAAAAGCGTGTGACATTGCAGATCATATTACCTGGAAGCACTGGACAAATTTAGCCTCTGAATGTTTGTTTGTTTTTTCCGTGTCTACGAGGTGCATTCAAGTTCTAAGGCCTCCAATTTTTTTTCTCCGGACTGGAAAGAGATAGAAACATGCGCATTGTTTTTAAATGAGGCCGCGTTCACTGTCAATACGTCCCAGAGATGGCAGCACCGTAAACTATAGCAGAGGTGTCTCGTCGTAACTCACGTAGAACGCTCAGTGACTGAAAGACACATGTAGAGGTGACTACGAAAAGCCACTCAACGGCTGCTTGGAGTGGTGTGGGAAATGACGTCCTTGGACTATGGAGCAGTGGCAGAAGGCTTCATACTGAGTTACGACCTACGACTAATGCCCCTTCTTTTCACACTGTGGGCACCCGTAGCTCGACAGAGGCAAGGCGAGGCCACTGCTCTAGCCAGTAAGCCGAGACTCGCTGGTTCTATCTTACTGCCAGACAATGCTTGCTAATAGCAGTCATGTGTGCGTGAGGTGTACCTGCTTGTGTGAATGTGGGTGTGTTGTACTAGTATGACGACATCAAATCGCAATGCTCTACACCGAAGTGGGACTCATCTGGAAGATCGACGTGGTACCTCTCCTTTGCCCAACACTTTCTTCATTGTTACTTACCATAAAGATGTCACGTTGAAGTGCAAACAGGCACAACGAAGAGCGTGTAACAAGTTTGAACTTTTGGCGAAAGCCGTCTGCAGAAAAGAAAACACACACATGTGCGTGAAAGAGAGAGAGCTGTGCCTGCTTGTGTGAACAAGGAGGCACAGCTCACACACACATGACCTCTATCTTTGGCCGCTGCAGCCAGAATGCAACTCTCGCATTGAACGAAAGCAATCCAGCGTGGGGTGGGGAATGTTAGAGCGGAGTGTGAACGGACTAGATGGCAGCAGGAAACGGCTGCCAGGTTCAGTGTCGGGAAGTTGTGAGGGAGAGATGATGGCGATGGGGAGTGCAAAAGGAGTAAAGAAGGGGAGAAGATCAGTAGGCGCGTTGGCGGAGAATGGCAACAATGAGAGGTGCTCTTGGCCACAGACAAGAAGTGGCCATTCATCCTGGTGGACAGCTGGTTGGTAGTCACACCAACATGAAAAGCTGTCCCATACAGCCTTGGCACTGGGGATGGCGTATCTGGAGCGACAAGAACTCCTTTGCCCAGTATGCTGAGGCATACACAGACAGGCCTAGTTTACAACCAGGCTTCTCATATAACATCCTCACATACTCCCATCCCTCCTACCACTCCCACGATCCAGATACAAAGGAATGAGCCCTTTGTCATCCAGTAACACCCTGGATTGAAACAATAGAGCCACATCAACAGGGCTTTGATTATCGATCACCATGCCATGAAATGAGGGGAGTCCTCCCCAAGAACCTTCCCACCGCTTCCAACGTGTGTTTCGTCGCCTTCCCACATCCCACTACATTCTAGTCCATCCCTATGCCATTTACAGCCCAGACCACTTGCCACAGGGATCATATCCCTGTGTTAGACTCAAGTGCAAGACCTGTCTAGTCCAACCATCCAGCACTTCCAGTCCCATCACAGGTTATCCCACCCCATCAGAGGCCGGGCCACCTGCGAAAGTAGCCATGTCGTATTCCAGCTCCGTGCAATCTTTGCACAGTGTTTTATATTGATATGACTACCAGTCAGCTGTCAACCAGAACTATGACCAGCGCCAAACTCTGGTCAAGAGCAAACTGGACCACATGCAGCTAAACATAATATTCTCATTTTCGGTTGTTGTTTCACAATCCAGCCATCTGAATTGTCGCCAGCACCACCAGATTTTTTGAACTGTGTGGATAGGACGTATCCTTACAACAGATTCTCCAGTCCAAACCTCAACCTACAGTACCCTACTGAGTCCAGAAACTACACCCAATCTTTTCCACCTCCTCTGTCCTATCACCTCCTCCCAATTTCACATTCTCTCACTCTCATTGTGCGCCGCTCTCTGCCAATGCACTCACTGATCTTTTCCCCTTCTCTGCTCCTCTCCTTTTCCGCTCCCCATTCCTCCCCCCAACTTCTCCCACGCTTACGGACGCTATGCCTGGCAGCCTTGCTCTGCTGCCATTTAGTTCATGCATATTAGCCAGACAGCGCTGTCGCTTCCCCTCCCTCTCCCCCCACCTGTACCGTGGTATCCTTCCTCCCTTACCTGCCCGAATCCAGATCGCTGCTTTCGTTCAACTGAGAGATGCATCCTGATCACAATGGCCAGAGATAGCAGTCATGTGTGCGTGAGGTGTACCTGCTTTTGTGAATGTGGGTGTGTTTTTTACACACTATACATCCCTTGGCCAAAAGCTTAATGTGAAACAGTCATTTCATTGAGCCTTTCTGCAACTCAGTGTCTCATGTTTACTGTGAGAAGCAGTCTATCCCTTTCAGAATATTGTCGATATTCCAACGGGGACTTTCAATTGTTCAATATTGTTCTTAGTCACACCATTGTCGACATGCCTCTCTCCACTACTGCATCAAATGAAGACGTAACGATGGTCGCTATGCTGCCAGTTTGTGGTACTCCAGGCATCACACTGTCTGCGTGGGTACTTGTCTTGCTGCAGACAAGCCCATTTCCTGGGCCATGGTACGTGACGTTGCTGTATGGTCCGCACAACCAAGTAAATAATATTCGTCTTCTCATGTCCTAGTCGCATGGGGCCTTTGTGATCATGAATGGCGTTGCGTTTCTCCTTCCCAGACTCAGTCAGTTCCATAATCACATGAGAGCCATGGATCCTGGCCAATGCAAGAAGCAGTATCACAGAACGACGAACTTCAGTCCCTAAAGGTCACGATATTGCCACTGACGAATTCCGACCTCTGCTGATAGACGTTTCTCCTTCTAACGTGAGGCTTAACACGACTTTCTATATCCTCCTTGCCGCTGCTGGTCAGAGGGAGCTTGGCCGTTCACTTATGTAATGCAGTCCTCGTTTTGATGTTATTTTATTACTGTATATTGCAATCAGTTTCAGTGACTCAATACACATTCTTCAGGTCTTAGCCGACTCCGAGAATGTGAACTCTAATTGTTTAGGCGATACCATCAGTGGCCACATCTAAAACTGGCTTGAGTCGAATATTATAAAAGCGATGCTATATTCTGTGGAATCCAGTTCAAAGATGTGGCCATTGATGGTGTAGTGTGTATGATTGAAGTTCACACCCTCAGCGTCAGTTAAGGCCTGAAGATCGTATATTGAGTCTCTGAAACTGGTTGCAGTGTAATAAAATAATATCAAAATGACGGCTATAGGCGTTTCATCTTATTACGTAACACGATTTTTTCTCAAATGAGCAACTTTAAAATGTGATTTCTGAACGAGAGTCCTGCTGCATAACCTTTCCTTATGTACAGAATGTAGATGACACTACTGTTACTCGTTTTGCGCTGCGGTTGGAATGTTAATCATTTGCATATCCAAGCATTCCATGTCAATTATACATTACTGGAAAAACCTTGTAGATTTATTGTCGCGTCAATGTATAATGGAGTACATGAAATGATTACATTTACAGACCAATAGCACAAGCGGTATTGAGGTAGTAGAATCGACCCATGCTGATTTGAGTACGTGCTGTAGCATTAACAGGTGGCAATGCAGGCGCTGACTTTGGCATTCAGTTGATCGTATATTGTTGCTGTTGTGGTCTTCAGTCCTGAGACTAGTTTGATGCAGCTCTCCATGCTACTCTATCCCGTGCAAGCTTCTTCAACTACCAGTACCTACTGCAGCCTACTTCCTTCTAAATCTGCCTAGTGTATTCATCTCTTGGTCTCCCTCTACGATTTTTACCCTCCACGCTGCCCTGCAATACTAAACTGCGGATCCCTCGATGTCTCAAAACATGTCCTTCCAACCGGTCCCTTCTTCTTGTCAAGTTGTGCCACAAACTCCTCTTCTCCCCAATTCTATTCAATACGTCCTCATCAGTTATGTGGTCTACCCACCTAATCTTCAGCATTCTTCTGTAGAACCACATTTCAAAAGATTCTATTCTCTTTTTGGCTAAACTATTTATCGTCCACGTTTCATTTCCATACATACAAATACTTTCAGAAACGACTTCCTGTCATTTAAATCTATACTCGATGTTAACAAATTTTGCTTCTTCAGAAACGCTTTCCTTGCCATTGCCAGTCTACATTTTATATCCTCTCTACTTCGACCATCATCAGTTATTTTTCTCCCCAAATAGCAAAACTCCTTTACTACTTTAAGTGTTTCATTTCCTAATCTAACTCCTTCAGCATCATCCGACTTAATTCCACTACATTCCATTATCCTCGTTTTGCTTTTGTTGATGTTCATCTTACATCCTCCTTTCAAGACACTGTCCATTCCGTTCAACTGCTCTTCCAAGTCCTTTGCTGTCTCTGACAGAATTACAATGTCATCGGCGAAACTCAAAATTTTTATTTCTTCTCCATGGATTTTAATACCTACACCGAATTTTTCTTTTGTTTTCTTTACTGCTTGCTCAATATACAGATTGAATAACATGGGGGAGAGACTACAATCCTGTCTCACTTCCTTCCCAACCACTGCTTCCCTTTCATGTCCCTCGACCCTTATAATTGCCATCTGGTTTCTGTACAAATTGTAAATAGCCTTTCGCTTCCTGTATTTTACTCCTGCCATCTTCAGAATCTGAAAGAGAGTATTCCAGCCAACATTGTCAAAAGCTTTCTCTAAGTCTAGAAATGCAAGAAACGTAGGTTTGCCTTTCCTTAATCTTTCTTCTAAGATAATTCGTAAGGTCAGTACTGCTTCACGTGTTCCAACATTTTTACGGAATCCAAACTGATCTTCCCCGAGGTCGGCTTCTATCAGTTTTTCCATTCGTCTGTAAAGAATTCGCGTTAGTATTTTGCAGCTGTGACTTATTAAACTGATAGTTCGGAAATTTTCACATCTGTCAACACCTAATTTCTTTGGAATTGGTATTTTTATATTCTTTTTGATGTCTGAGGGTATTTCGCCTGTCTCATAAACCTTGCTCACCAGATGATTGAGTTTTGTCAGGACTGTCTCTCCCAAGGCTGTCAGTAGTTCTACTGGAATGTTGGCTACTCCCGAGGCCTTGTTTCGACTCGGATCCTTCAGTGCTCTGTCAAACTCTTCACGCAGTATCACATCTCCCATTTCATCTTCATCTACATCCTCTTCCATTTCCATAACATTGTCCTCAAGTACATCGCCCTTGTATAGACCCTCTATATACTCCTTCCACCTTTCTGCTTTCCCTTCTTTTCTTAGAACTGGGTTTCCATCAAAGGTCTTGATATTCATGAAAGTGGTTGATCATATAGATGGCGAAAACTGTCCTGCGATACGTATTTCACGCCTGCTCGACCCGTCTGCTTAGTTCTGCAACAGTTGTCGGTTGGTGAGTCGCACGAGTCAATTCCCGTCGCATCATAGCCCACAAGTGCTCGATCGGAGACGAATACGGAGATAAGGGTACCCAGAAAAGTTAGCCGCATGTCTTGCAGAGTTGAGTTTCATGGGCAGAGTGCGGACGAGCATTGTCCTGTTAGAACAGTACATCACCCACATCACCTTCCTGTCGCAAGAACAGCAAGAGAACGGGTCTAAAAAATTCCGCACGTACCGAGTGCTAGTTAGCACCGCCTCCAGAAATACCAAATGTATGCTAGAGTTGTAACTTATTGCACCGGAGACAATAAGGCCTGGGGTGCAGCCAGTGTGTCTTGGACAGGTGCACTCCATGAGACAGCGCTCACCAGGTCTACGTTGTATTGCAAACGACCATCAGCTGGGACCAGCCGGAGTCTGCTTCCACCACTAAACACCACGACGCACCATTCCATCTTCCAGGTGCTCCCCTGACGACTCCAGTCGAGCCTTGCACATCGATGCTGCGGCGTGAGTGGAAGACGGGCTGGAGGCGTGCGTGCCTGCAATCCCACAGCTAATAGCCGGTTAGCAACAGTGGTGTCCACATGTCTGGGCCCACAAGCCCTTTTATCTGTGCTGTCGTAGCTGTACCAACTGCCAATGCTCCCCTTACAACACGACGGTCCTATGCTGCATGCACGTCCAGAACCTTCTATGGGAGTGAGAATGTTTACGTGACCACTGATATCAGGATCGTTGTGCAACCCACGCAGCGCGACCAATTTATGTAACAGTTCTCCGAAAGGACAATTCCGCCACTCGGAAGGCCACAATTTGACCGCTTTAAAACTACCTCAGTTGGCTGTAGTAAGCACGAGTGTGTCTCTGCGGCATTGTTCGTGCTTGTCTGACACGCTTGCACCACAATCAGTCTTCTGGCAGTGATCATTCTCCATTAAAGTGTAGACACAGATGGCGCTCTGGTAGCAACGCCACTACACTGTCTGTTGTTGGCGGACGACTCTGAAACCATTATCAGTACATCTACCACCAACCACCAACCCCCCTCCCCCCCCGCCAGGTGGAATATGCCGTCATCGAATAAAAATCGACGTCATCTTTCCAGGTGTACCTTTTTATTTGCGTGTCAACTTCGTGCTGCTACTACTTTACTTGCCAGGAGCGTAGGTTCCTCAGTTCAGTAGAACGATAGAATGACTTGGTTTTCTGCAAATGTGCTTGCTTTAAACTTTGAAAAAACACAGTACATCCACTTTTCTGCTGCAAAAAGAGCAGTTCCTTCAATAAATATAACACATCAGCAAAAGTCAGAAGACAGGGTAGAGCATACTAAGTTTTTGGGTTTACACATAGATGAGAATCTTAATTGGAAATTTCATATTTTGGATCTTCTAAGGCGACTAGGTTCAGCAACTTTTGCAATAAGAATAACTGCCAATTTTGAGGATACAGAAATTAGTAAGCTAACATACGTTGCATACTTTAACTCTCTGATGTCACACGGAATAATATTTTGGGGTAACTCAACATTTACACAAAAAGTATTCACTGCTCAAAAGAAAGTGGTTAGAATAATGTGTGGGATTCATAGTCGCACGCCTTTTATGCATCTTTTTAAAAGATTGGGAATTCTTACAACAGCCTCACAGTACATTTACTCACTAATGAAATTTGTTCTCTACAACATGGACCAGTTTAAAAACAACATTGACATTCATGATTATATTACCAGAAAAAAGGAAGACTTACACTATCCTTTACTCAACCTATCTTTGGCACAGAAAGGGGTAAAATATGCTGCTATAAAACTTTTCGACAGATTACCAGATGAAATAAAATGTCTGACAGACAGCAGTAACGGCTTCAAAAATAAATTGAAATCATGTCTCCTTGATAACTCCTTCTATACCACATATGAATTCTTGAATAGGAATAAATAAATCTATAAATATAGTATATGTATTTTGTGCCATTTAAGGGAATGGGGTAAATAATAGAAATATCAATCTTTAACTCTGTGTTGTAATACATATACATTAAAAATCTAGTTTCGTATGTGCATTTCTAGTGCACTTGACACATTCCACATCATAACGGCTACCGTACCGTGCTATAGATCAATGGAACACGCAACCAACTAACTAACTAACCAACTTACAGTTACTTCCTTGTGGGATTTCTTAGATAACGAAAGACGAGTAGCCAGCTAGTATACAGAATATGCTATTTAATGCGAGAGCTTGCCACTGCAGTTACCGACTGAAAAAAATATGTCTAATAACAGGCTATTACTATAGTAATTGTAACTGCAGAATAACAAATTTCCTAACGAAGCAACAGACTTTAATTACGACAGAGTACGAATGCCTTTGAGGTTTGACAAGACTATGGGGCGTGAGATGGGCAAAGCCTGAGTTGTTCTGGGATTGGTTTGCCCATTATGCCTTGTCATCCGGTATTAATTTCTGTTTGAGATAAGTTGCCTAGTTAGAATTGCAATCCGTGAAATAATGTATTTAGATTATCTGAAGAACGGAAAAGCTTTGAAACGGACGTGTAGAGATTACATGTGTTGCGTGAAGTCATTGTCCATTGTCCAAAACTGTTCCCGTACTCTCGAAAGAGTTTAAAATGTCTGTTTCAGCACAACGATATGAGCGGAGGAGTATTCATATACACGATGTACGGGCATGTGAGTGAAACATTACTGGAGGCTGCAAAAATATGTTGGTACCGACGATCGTAAGCATAACTATTATAATCGATAAGTAATAGAAAATAAGAGCTGGCGTCATGCTTAAAACAGAGTCAGCGTTCGAATGTAATTTATTTTTAAATCAATTTAATTTCTGGAGTGATTGTGACATAACATTTTCATTTTAAATACCGATTTTGGGCATGTATGGTTATCTTCAAAGGATTAGTTTGGCTATCCTTATTTTGTAGATGACAATGTCATTATTGGTAATAGAGGGAAAATGAAATACTAAGAATTTGTTTATCATACATTACAGATATTTGATAACTAAATGAATGATATGTTATGGCGTTTTATGTGAAAAACAAAATTAGATACAAAATGCTGTAACCGGGAAAATACATTTCTGTCTGTGAAAAAGGGAGACATACGATTACAACGTGATTACGTGGTTATGACTGTGGGTCAAGTTGAAGGCACTTAGCGCACCACTGCACAACCGGCGCTCACGTGCCTGTTGCAGTCTGGGGCGTTGGTGGTTTCTAGTCAATAGAAGCCAAAGCGATGTCATGAGTGCCATCAATCCAGCCTCACAAAGCGGCGTCGAACCGTCAACGCAGATATATCCATATACGTTGCAGTGCATCAACATGACTCAACAGTGTGGACGAAGCTGTTTGATCAGTTACGATCATGCTGGTTAGGTGGCGGTCATTCCGCGCTGCGGTGACTTTGGTGGTAGAATACAACCGTCTTCTATCCACTGGTTTCACAAACGAATCACTGCCGTAGCAGCTCCCCTTTGTGAATCGCAAAGCCACGGTACGACAAAACCGGTTTCTGGAGAACAAACATTCTGACACTTTCGAACTCATGTCCTGATATTACGGTCGTTGACGTTGACGAGACATACGGGAACTTTTCATTTCGTTTGACGGCCCTGCACCGGATGAGTATGGCGTAACACGGAAGGGCGTGCTGCTGGGTTTACGCGCACGCCATCGCTCTGCTTTCTTATCTTCTTATGATTCCACTGTTGTAAAAATCCTCCGATTTTGGAGTTATTCAGGCTATTTGTTCAATAAGTTTCAATTTCCATAAACAGATAAGTAGCAGGGCAGGTAAAAAAAATTGAATGCCTCACTTCCAGTTTTATGACATCTGGATAACAACAACAACAAGAAAAAAAGGACGTACTAAGAATCTAGAGTGCGGAAGTAGAGTTTTCAGATACACAAGACAAGATGGAAAGCGAAATATGGAAATAAGAGCAGAATTAGGTTTAATACTGGTAAGCGAAAAAGATATAAGAATACGCTAGGAAATGCAAAGAGCCAATCACTAGACTGAAAGATGACAGACAGCGAAAAATACTGTACAAATACAAACTAATAGGACTAAGAAATATAGAAAGACCCAGAATCAGATGAAAGGACTAATCTCTATATGTAGGCACAATAAATAAATCGCAATACTTGCAGGAGATGATAATCAGGATGACTGCGATGAAGATGATGAATATCGTCAGATATGTTTTAAATAAAAATACAACTTGCCAAAGTTATAAAGTATCCACCACATTACAGGTCTTACAATATTGAGGAAGTTCATGGAGATCTCTTATTTGTGGAGGGATCTTATTATTTAAATCAGATCTAAACCCAGTTACAGTATACTGAAAAAAATTTGAACAAGGAATTTAAATTCAGCTCTGACAAAACTACAATGTCGTCAGAGACAACAAAGGACTTGGAAGACCAGTTGAAAGGAATGGACAGTGTCTTGGTTCAAATGGCTCTGAGCACTATGGGACTTAACTTCTGAGGTCATCAGTCCCCTAGAACTTAGAACTGCTTAAACCTAACTAACCTAGCGACACCACACACATCCAAGCCCGAGGCAGGATTCGAACCTTCGACCGTAGCGGTCTCGCGGTTCCAGACTGTAGCGCCTAGAACCGCTCTGCCACAAGGCCGGCACAGTGTCTTGAAAAGAGGAAATAGGACGAACCCCAAAAAAGCAAACCAAGAGTAATGAAATTTAGAATTAAATCAGGCGATACTGAGGGAGTTAGATTAGAGAACGAGGCGTTAAAATTAGTAGTGAGTTCCGCTATTTGGGCAGTAAAATAACTGATAGAGACTGAAGTAGAGGGAATATGAAATGTAGGTAGGCAATGGCAATGACAATAAAAACGTTTCTGAACTACAGAAATTTGTTAACCTTGAATATAGATTTAAGTGTTGAAAAAGTCTTTTATGATGATATTGGTCTGGAATTGAAACGTGGAACGATAAACAGTTCAGACAAGAAGAGAGCAGAAGCTTTTGAATGTACTGCTGTTGAAGAATGCTGAAGTTTAGACGGGTAGATCACGTAACCAATGAGCAGGCGCTGAACAGAACTGGGGGGAAAAGAAGTTTGTGGTACAACTTGACGAAAAGTAGGGATCGGTAGATATCTGTGATATCAAGGGATCACCAATCTAGTAATGGAGGAAGTGGGGGTTCGTGGGGGGACGGGTAAAAATCGTAGAGGGAGACTAAGAGACGAGTACAGTAACGAGGTTCAAAAGGCTATAGGTTACAGTAGTTATTCCAAGGTGAAAATGCTTGTAAAGGATAGAGTAATGTGGGAAGCTGCATCTAACCAGTCTTCAGACTGAAGACTACGACAACAACTTAATTTCCAAACAATTATCGAAATAAATTTGATTTCAAATAAACAATATGACAACAAACTAAAAAATATGGCAACAAAGAGAACGTGACAGTGAAATTTTCTGTTACCTTCAAAGAGTAACGAAACGCTTTCAGCTTTTCAATCTGAGTTTTTATCGTCGTAATGATCTTAGGTACTGCATATTCCAATAATTCTCCAAAACTGTGTACGTGCCAGAGCTCTTTTGCAGCTACGACAAAGGCCCTAATTACAGCCCACAGACACGGTAATTGTGGCTGGGTTTATCTTTATTGTGGCCATGCATCTGCGGCTTACTGCGGTCGTTATCGCTGGGCAGGTTTAAGGCGCGCGAGGATTGGCGGTCAGTGTCCGGCCAGCGTTTGCGCCCGGGCCCCTGGGCAGCCATTACTACCCCACCAGCGCCTCAGGAGGTGCTCCTTGCAGAGAAGGAAACGCTGCAGATAGCTACCGCGCCGCCGCGATAACACTAATTAACGGCTGCCGCCGATTGCAATGCAACTCATTCGTCTTGCAGGACCAGAGGTGCGCCACTTCCAAACTGGAAACTTTGCACACCACTGTTTTCTCGGACAATGTAATACACAGTTTTTCATTATTATTATTATTATTATTAAACTTGTTCTTTGAGGTTCTGACCAACTAAGTAATGCTTTATTTATAAAGAAAGTCTGCTAAGTGTCCTTACTCTGGTGTCAGTGCCTAAGCATCGATGTCCTCGTCGTCTTATGAAACTGGAGGAGGTGAAGGCTTAGGGCAGTCCTTCTTCGTGTCTAGAGAGCCCTTTGACGTCTTCCTGCAGGTACTTCTGCATCTGCATTGCAGATGAATGCCAGGTTCTATCAAAGCCCTAGGAACACCGACACAGCCTATTGTTCCCAACTGCCAGAACATCGCCGAACTCTTCCAACTCGAAGAATTCTTGCTATTCACAGGGCCTTGTAAAATGTGCTCGCTGGGTTTCATATCGAAGTCATCCCAGTTTCACGTTATTAACGTATGTAATCCCATTTGGACTATCTAGTGGTTCAGATCCCGATTCACAAGCGCTATGTGGCAGCGACATTTGGCCACAGCTGCACCTTAAAGTTTGTGTATCGCGTGTAGTCTAGCTTTTAAATAAAAAGGTACCTACTTCTCGATTTAATTCTTACGCATTAACTTACAAACAGATTCATGAGTAGATAAGGCAAGGAATGTGGCCATTGAGAGATCGCGATGAACGAGTTGATTGCTGTTAGCGAACAGCTGGAAACTACGTTGTCGCCCATCTACATTTACATACTCCGCAAGGCACCTTACGGAGCATGTCGGAGAGTACTTTGTGTATAACTCTCACTTTCCCTCTTCCTGCTCCAGTCGCAAAGGGTGCGCAGGAAATACTGTTACTGGTAAGCCCCGTGTGATCTCACTTTCTCTACTTTTACATTCATTGCCTTTTCGCGACATACCTGATCAAAATCAAGATAAGATTCGCTTTCTGACTCTGAAGGGCCAATCGGGACAGCTCTGCCGCCGTTTCGTCATTCTAGAACGGCATCAATGGATGTGGTGTGCAGGGGAGTGGGGCCGGCACAGCGCTCTCCCGCCCGTTGTCCGCTTTATTGATCTTGGAGCCGCTAGTTCTCACTCAAGTAGCTCCTCAAGTGGCGTAGCGAGGATCAGCGCACCACTTTCCAGTTTTCCCACCAAAAAAGAACCCCTGGCAGTACCGGGAATCGAACACGGGTCTTCCGCTTAGCAGCGAGACACGCTTACACCTGAGAAGCGGAGGCGGACTGAGACATAGCCCACACACTGTGCAACAGAATTAAAGGATCACTTTTACGAAGTCCCGTAATTGACTCCTATTGCGACACATAGGTTTGAAATTTACCTCAAAAGTGTCGACAATCTCCCTCTGTAAAGCCCCTTCTATACTATCGATTTTCTTGGCTCAGTCGACTACTCGAGACAAGTGCGTCTACTGCAACGCCCCTGGTGTTGGATTTTGATACTCAGTATCGTCTGTTTCGAGTGGTCGTTTTCGTTTACACGTCAGTGCCAAAATTACCAGTGTTGTGAGACCTCTCTGCTCTGCAGTTTGGCTTCTGTATGGTGAAAATGAGTTTAGTAAAACGGACTATCCTTTTCACGGAAAAATCAAAATATAGTAACAAAATATAGGAACATGCAATGACAATAATTTGATTAACGGCCAAAGTAGAATTCATAGTGGAAGTTCTTGTCAAAGGCCTTGCGGTAAATTGTTCTTACTCCTGATAGCTAAAAGAACAGGAAAAGTGTCAGCCAAACGATTCAGCACATGTACATTTATTTGGTCGAGAAAATATATACTTGCAACCACATCAGACAATATGTAGAATACAGCAAAGAGCACCCTTTTGCTTTATGCTTTTTATCTTGTTTTCTTTCTAAGTGCCAAATAAAAATGAAAATTATTTTTCTCGACCAATAACTCTGGCTTTTTCACTGTTGAAATAATTTTCATTAATACACGTTTATCTATTTAGTTCTGTTTTATGCATAATGTATGTTTTTAACTGTAAAAAGTAAATACTTTTTGCTTTCAGATACTCCGTCTCTCTTGTAGGAGAACATTGGTGAGAAAAAACACCAGGACCTCGTATAGTTTTTCAGTGTACCAAGAAGGCAAAGCAAACAACATAAAGAAGTTTAAAACTGTGTGCTGGACCGAGACTCGAACTAGGGACCTTTGCCTTTCGCGGACAAGTGCTCTACCAACTGAGCCACCCACGCACGACTCACGCCCCCTCCTCACAGCTTTACTTCTGCCATTACCTCGTCTCCTACCTTCCAAAATTTTACAGAAGTTGTCATGCGAACCTTGCAGAACTATCACTCCTGAAAGAAAAGATACTGCCGAGAGATGGCTTAGCCTCAGCCTGGGGGATGTTTCCAGAATGATATTTTCACTCTGCAGCGGAGTGTGCACTGATATGAAAGTTCCTGGCAGGTTAAAACTGTGTGCCCGACAGAGACTCGAACTCGGGACCTGTTCGCAGGAGAGCTTCTGTAAAGTTTGGAAGGTAGGAGGCGAGGTACTGGCAGAAGTAAAGCTGTTAGGACGGGGCGTGAGTCGTGTTTGGGTAGCTCAATTGATGGAGTACTTGCCCGCGAAAGGCAAAGTTTTAATCTGCCAGGAAGTTTCATATCAGTGCACACTCTGCTGCAGAGTGAAAATCTCATTATGGAAACATAAAGAAGACACGAAAGTAAAAAATACATTTCTATATTAGGTGCGAACTCGACCATAATGGGTTACACTCCCGTCGTTAGCAGACGCCCTCATAGTCTCTTGTCTCTGCACATGCGCAGCGTGTAGTATACTCGGAAATTTAGAAGAATCTATAGATTTATAGATCACTGACGTCTTAGACGCTCGCGCTGTGGTTGGTTGGCTGATTCACACGCAGAAACGAAAGCGCACGTACTTCGAATACTCGATTTTGAGCAGAAAGTCGATCTTGTAAATTGGGCTTAATCGTGCAAAAGCGTGGCGCCCTGCGACGGTCCACTCGGGTCTGGTGAAGCTTCAAACAGCAACGTATCGACTAACGTAAAAAAAAGGCCAGAGATCTGAATTTCATGCGACGTGTAAAGTGGGTCAGTGATGTCACTTTGGCACCAAATTTCAACAAAATTCTGTCCAACGCCACAGTGGAAGTGTCAGACGATGGGAACATCGTCGTACCCAATCTTACCCACGTTCCACCCTTGACGCCTCTACAATGGAAGTCAGAACCACGATATCCGACGTTCACATAACGCTGTTTTCTTATGAGTGGCCGAGGAAAACCTTCCAGGCACACCGCCGCTCAGAATTGACACGAAAGGTTTGTCATAAAGAGCGTCAGTGGAAACACTACTTTCCCTGGGGCGTTGATTTCCGTACATTTCGCCATCTAAAAAGGCCGCTTACACCCTCGTATGTTGTAACCTTTCCCTAAGGACACTGTGTAGTTGCATAAACATTATGCGTGAGCGTGACTTTGGAGGTCAGCACGAGCACATTTTTTGTCCTCGTCTACAAGTTGGGATCACTAGGAAGCGTTCAAAACCATCAACGAAATTTGAATGTAATCCGAAGCAGGAAAGGGTACTTATGCTTCTTCAGCCCTCCCGTTTTCTGCCCTCCTGTTGCGTGTACATGAGGGAGTACAATATTAACATGTGCGTGAATAAAACGGCAAAGCGTCCCAAAGTTCGGCAACACCCTCGGTGCCAGTCAGGCAATGTTGCTGAGTACGTTACAAAGTAATGTACCTTCAGAAATTCAATACCAAATCAGCCTGGCGGCTGCTCTAGTGCCTGATGGCTAGGCAACCCCTTCGACACCTTTGTGTGCAATTTGCCTAACTTCAGGCGCTAGAGCAAGCCCCAGCATGATTTGGTGTCAGAATTTCTGAAGGTAAATTTGTAAGGTACACAACAAAGTTGCTTGGGTCGTATAACTCTCGCTTGGGATATGCTGGAAATTACTTTTACATCCGTAGACTTCTCTATGTTGAGAACGACATGTGACATTCTGTTTGCTAGAAACTCTACATCTACATCTACATTTATACTCCACAAACCACCCAAAGGTGTGTGGCGGAGGGCACTTTACGTGCCACTATGATTACCTCCCTTTCCGGTTCCAGCCGCGTATGGTTCGAGGGAAGAACAACTGCCACAAAGTCTCCGTGCGCGCTCGAATCTCTCTAATTTTACATTCGTGATCTCCTCGGGAGGTATAAGTAGGGGAAAGCAATATATTCGATACCTCATCCAGAAACGCACCCTCTCGAAACCTGGACAGCAAGCTACACCGCGATGCAGAGCGCCTCTCTTGCAGAGTCTGCCATTGGAGTTTGCTAAACATCACCGTAACGCCATCACGTTTACCAAATAACCCTGTGACGAAACGCGCCGCTCTTCTTTGGATATTCTCTATCTCCTCCGTCAAACCGATCTGGTACGGATCCCACACTGATGAGCAATACTCAAGTATAGGTTGAACTAGTGTTTTGTAAGCCACCTCCTTTGTTGATAGACTACATTTTCTAAGGACTCTCGCAATGAATCTCAACCTGGTACCCGCCTTACCAACAATTAATTTTATATGACGATTCCACTTCAAATCGTTCCGCACGCATATTCCCAGAAATTTTACAGAAGTAACTGCTACAAGTGTTTGTTGCGCTATCATATAATCATACAATAAACGATCCTTCTTTCTACACTCCTGGAAATGGAAAAAAGAACACATTGACACCGGTGTGTCAGACCCACCATACTTGCTCCGGACACAGCGAGAGGGCTGTACAAGCAATGATCACACGCGCGGCACAGCGGACACACCAGGAACCGCGGTGTTGGCCGTCGAATGGCGCTAGCTGCGCAGCATTTGTGCACCGCCGCCGTCAGTGTCAGCCAGTTTGCCGTGGCATACGGAGCTCCATCGCAGTCTTTAACACTAGTAGCATGCCGCGACAGCGTGGACGTGAACCGTATGTGCAGTTGACGGACTTTGAGCGAGGGCGTATAGTGGGCATGCGGGAGGCCGGATGGACGTACCACCGAATTGCTCAACACGTGGGGCGTGAGGTCTCCACAGTACATCGATGTTGTTGCCAGTGGTCGGTGGAAGGTGCACGTGCCCGTCGATCTGGGACCGGACCGCAGCGACGCACGGATGCACCGTAGGATCCTACGCAGTGCCGTAGGGGGCCGCACCGCCACTTCCCAGCAAATTAGGGACACTGTTGCTCCTGGGGTATCGGCGAGGACCATTCGCAACGGTCTCCATGTAGCTGGGCTACGGTTCCGCACACCGTTAGGCCGTCTTCTTCTCACGCCCCAACATCGTGCAGCCCGCCTCCAGTGGTGTCGCGACAGGCGTGAATGGCGGGACGAATGGAGACGTGTCGTCTTCAGCGATGAGAGTCGCTTCTGCCTTGGTGCCAATGATGGTTGGTCGTATGCGTGTTTGGCGCCGTGCAGGTGAGCGCCACAATCAGGACTGCATACGACCGAGGCACACAGGGCCAACACCCGGCATCATGGTGTGGGGAGCGATCTCCTACACTGGCCGTACACCTCTGGTGATCGTCGAGGGGACACTGAATAGTGCACGGTACATCCAAACCGTCGTCGAACCCATCGTTCTACCATTCCTAGACCGGCAAGGGAACTTGCTGTTCCAACAGGACAATGCACGTCCGCATCTATCCCGTGCAACCCAACGTGCTCTAGAAGGTGTAAGTCAGCTACCCTGGCCAGCAAGATCTCCGGATCTGTCCCCCATTGAGCATGTTTGGGACTGGATGAAGCGTCGTCTCACGCGGTCTGCACGTCCAGCACGGACGCTGGTCCAACTGAGGCGCCAGTTCCACAGGACTACATCCAGCATCTCTACGATCGTCTCCATGGGAGAATAGCAGCCTGCATTGCTGCGAAAGGTGGATATACACTGTACTAGTGCCGACATTGTGCATGCTCTGTTGCCTGTGTCTATGTGCCTGTGGTTCTGTCAGTGTGATCATGTGATGTATCTGACCCCAGGAATGTGTCAATAAAGTTTCCCCTTCCTGGGACAATGAATTCACGGTGTTCTTATTTCAATTTCCAGGAGTGTATAATGTCGTGTCTTTTCGATCGTGGTCTAAACTCAGTTGAAACCAACAGACACAACTATAGTACTTTTGGGGCTTAATTCTATTTAGTTTTAAGTGTTTCTTTCGTAATTTGTGACTGAGCACACGTTCGCGCCTTTTGCCTGACGTGAGCGTATTTTGTCTAGGTTTATGTTTTATTGTTACCACATTTCATTAAAGTAAAGCAAATTCAAACTCTTCCGCGGAGAAGTAATTTCGTGGGAGAATGTTTGTTTATTTGTGCAGTTTTCTTTGTGTGTAGTGTTCAACATTCAGCACGAGATTAGATTATGTAGTGTCTGTTCCTATCTCATTTTCATTTTAAGGCCCCTGCAAATTTAATTACAAAAAATGAGCTATATCAGAAGTTTCTTGTGAGAATTTTAATTATTTTTATAGTGTTCTTTGTGCCTGATGGGAGGGATCTGTAGAGGGCAAAACCTATAGAGGAAGACAGAGCTTAGAATACATCCAGCAAATAGTAAAGGCCGAAGGAGAGGATTTCGTGGTTGGCCGCAGCGTGTTCAGTGACGTATTTAAGTTCGTAGTCACTGGCCATGCTTTGTGAATTTCGAAGGGCAACAGGGAATGTGGCTGCTCCCCATTCAATTCGTGCCTGTGATAGTAATAAACTGTACTTTCCTATGGTGCGAAATGGATTAAGTGTTAACTTTTGTGGCAGATTAGCCTTCCAAATGCGATTCAGTGACGTAGCTTCCGTTCTCTTTATGGACTACATTTATCTCGCGATCGAAACTGGCAAGTCGGTGCTTTCATTCACGGAATAGGATGTGTTTTCCATGATTATTTTAATATACGTTGAAGAATGGATCTTTGTATGAGTCTGCTAAATACAATATGAGTTTTAAGGCACTGTAATACATGGGGGATTTGCAAATTTTGTTTTTATGTGGCAGAATAATAGTCCAAGATAATGTAAATCTTATATCGTTTGTTTTAAATCCATTTCATTCGCATATTGAGTTAAATGAGGTACCATTCTTGAGATGTAATAGAAACGACCAAATAAAAGACCCTTCACAAATGATTTGTATGGAAATCACTAAAATAGATACTATATTTTGTCGCCGATTCAATTTGTACTTCATTCTGCCATACTTTAGCTCGTAACGAATACTCAGAAATAAGTAATTCCTCGTATCATTAAGCTATTTGTAGGTCATGCAAGGTAGATCACCTCGAGAACTTCGAGAGAGCAGCTACATGACATAACGATTACATGTCTTAAGTTACGGTGGCATTATAAACTAGACACACTGAAAGATAATCGGGTTATACATGAATGCACAAACTTGGAAATATTTGTTAATAATTAGAGACGAGCTAAATGCTGTTAGGACGATTTATTATGTATTTAATTAAAGGATAATTGATCAGTGGCCAATATTCAATTATTTCAAGTATCAAATATAACCTCAATTGCCGTACTTAAATATCAATGTCTGTGGACATTAACTGTGGGTAATCAAATTGTGTTACATTAATTTGGGATTATTCACTTATGTAAGTAGGGTAACTTCTAAGGGGGACTGCATCACCAACCAGTGTTGCTATTTATAGTTTTCATCAAACAGACACTACAAAATGTCACGACAGAATTTTCTGAAAGAGAGTACGTGTGCAAAACACCTGGAAGAGAGAGACAAGGCTAGAATAAGTTGAAATAAAAAAGTAATTGTTCATTTATTTAAAGATAAATTTATAAAGCTGAAACAGTCATTAACTTTTTAAATCCAACAAAAAATTCATACTTAATCCTCGATCTACAGAAAATTCGTATTTAAATAAATAAGTACATAAATTTTTAAAATACTTCATTTTTATAAATATACTTTTTATTTTCTTCTCCTTGAACTAAGATATGTTATATGCCTCTAAAAATGTTGGCAACCTTTGTGATGGTTCATTTATAATCGAAAAGACTGGAAAAGTAAGTAAGTAAAAAAAAAAAGCCATCCATTCCCGGAGACTGAATGAAAAAGTTCATGTAACTAACATGGTCATCAGAGATGTGCCAGCCTCGAATTAAGTGAACCCATTCAAAACTCGAAGTGAGTAAAAAACGTTCATACAGCTGACATCGCCGCAGAGACTAGTTTTATTTGGTTGTTTTAAATAAAAATGGACTAACCAATCGGTTGTTAAAACCTGTCAGATGACCCGTTAGTAGGATCGCAGAGTATAGTCAAAGCACTGACATCCTATAGCTGTATGATTTTCTACTACGTAAGGGAAACCACAGTCTAGGATATTTGCAGCAGCATAAATAAGATCCAATTACTAGCCAACAGCTGTGTTTACAAAATTGCTTATTCTGACTGTGGTGAATTTTATACTGATCAATCAGACTGGAGATGAACGCAACTGGTGGTTGCAGAATCCTGACGACACATTTGCTGAGCTCGTACTTAGTGAAGGCCACAGCAACCTCTCACAGTCCCGTGTCCTTCATTTATCATGCAAAGGGCAAAAACGTAAACTTCAGGTAGCCCTGGAAGTCAGTAAATATCTAGCACGTAACCCACGTTTAATATTAAACGACTAAACACATCTCAGTTCTTCCCACTCCTAAACTTCACTTAAGCTCCATATTTCTCCTATACTTCCCAAACCATCTGTCCCACCCTGTTCCTCCATTTTTTCCGTTTATTTCTTTATTTTATTACGATTGTCTTTGTGCTAGACATAGTTTGTTGTTTTGTCATGTGTGCTGTACATCTTCCCCGTCTGGATCAGTAGCTCAGTTATCAGAGTGTCTGGCTGCTGTGCAGGGGATCCCGGTGCTGACAGGGGTTTTTCCTGGCAGGGGGACTGGTAGAGGTTGCACTTCACCAATATCAAGCTGCCAGCTGACGAGCTACTTGAGCGGCAAGTAGCGGATCCGATGTCTGGAAAACCGACAACGGCCGCAAGAGTGGTGCTTCGACTCGACGCCTATTCATATCTCATCGAAAATCGCCATTTGCGTAGGTTGACATGGCAGTCGGTCGGTTCCAAATGGCCCAGCAGGACCAGAAAGCCGAGTATTACTGGCTTCACATCTTCTCTACAGTAAGAGATGAATTTTCGTATCACTGATGTATAATTTAGCTAATGTAACGACTATTTCAATTGTCAGTTCTACCTCTTGCACAGTGTCTGTCTCACTCCCCAAGTGTAATACTCGTTCGCTCTCCAATAAGCATGTCTTGTGTTTAATTGTATTTTATTATGATTGTTAATTTGATTCATATGCCTATTTAAAATTATTAGGTTGTTTCAGCACATGCACAACTTTTCTTCTGCTGACTGAATTCTTTTTTAATGTTCTTCTCCTCCTACTGCGCTTCAGAATCGCACAGGCGTGCACGAGCACACACACACACACACACACACACACACACACACACACACACACACACAATGGTGTTTCCATGATTAGTTTTAATGTTTTTATAGTTTCATCCCTTTACATCTATTTACTTTTTAACATAAACCTTTTATATTACGTTACCATTGCGCTGTCAAAGACGTTTACTCTGTGTTTGCACTTCATTTTTCCATATGCAATGGGTGTTCCAAGAGGAATGGTCAGTATTTAGGGATATGACAGGAACGATCATTTGAAGCACAACAGTGTTGTAAATATGGTCTCTAAAATGCATACCTTCAGAGCTGTGAGCTCTTCTTCATCTTCGATACTGTGAAACAGATCTCTGCAGGCTTTTTTTGCTTTCCATATTTTGGGAGGTGATAGTATGGATCAAAGAAAGAGAAAGAGATGTCCAGCAAATATGGGCTCTAAAGTACATACCTTAAGAGGTACGAGCATTTGTTCACCTTCGCTACTGTCAGCATCTCGTCGACTAGTGACGTCTCCAGATGGCTCAGTGGTAAGAGCATCTGCACAATATGCAGGAGACGCGGGTTCGAAGCCAGGTCAAGCACAAATTCAGCGTGTTCGGTCAGAGAGCTGGTTCGCCTCTGTAATAAAAAAAGATGAGTGAAAGGACCAAAACGAACTTAGACGGATGTCATCTGACGTCCGCAACGACCAAACACAACGATCAATGCCGACGCGCTAACTCAGCGTGCTCGGTCAGAGGGTTAGATGCCCTCTGCAAGAAAAAAACTGAGTGAATGAATCAACGAAGAACTTGAACGGACGTCATAGACCGTCCGCTCCGAACAAACAGAACAAACTAAAACGAACAAAATAAAATTAACTAAAAATAAAAAAAGTGACTAGCGTTGCTGCCTCTTGATCAAGGGGTCCCAGGTTCGATTCCTGACCGGGTTGGGGATTTTCTCTGCCCGGGGACTGGGTGTTCGTGTTATCATCATCATTCGTGACAGTGGCTAGATTGGACTGTGAAAAAAATTGGACTGCGCAAAAATTGTGACTTTTTGTGGGCGCCCCACAAACCAATCACCTTCGCTAGTGTGAAACACACCTCTTCTACTGAACAGGTGCTCATAGCTCTTAAGGTTTGTATTTTAGAGCCCGTGTTTACCAGACTTCCCTCCTTCGAATGATCGTCTCATATATCTGAGTGCTCACCATTTCTCCTGGGATACCCTGTACTTACAATGTTACGCAGCAGTATTGTATCCTCATTGACGACAAGTCAGTTGAAATCTGATAATGGTCTTGTAAGGCGAAAACCGGTTAAGGGAATAAATTAATACCGTCGAATACCCACAAATTAGCGTTTATCATTTATAAAGTTTCTTTATCAACACTACTGAGACAGAAACAGTTGTATGTAATTACCGTTGTTTGTTGCAGAAATAAATGAGCCGGGTGTGGCAGAGTGTCAGAGAAAGCTACAGACAAAGCGCCTCCTCCAGCGCAGCGCGGCGTGGGGAGTGGCTCTTCGGCCGTTGTGTGGTGACCACAGCGGTCGAAGCCGAGGAAGACAAATCCGCCACGTGGCAGGCGGCCATCCATCAGTGTCCGGACACAAGCGCCACCTAATACTGAGCGCCGCAGTCCTTGCGCCGCCCGCCCTGTATACCCACACACCGGCTCTTCTCCAAACACGCAAACAGCGTCCTGTAAACAGCCGCTGAGTACGCCAGCGTACTGCCTACCGGCTGCTACTGTTGGCCAACTCAGCTCCGCTACCACTCACTGCGTTGCCTGAAAGGCAAACCTCGCTGACCGCTTTCCTATCACTTTACTGTATGTACAAGACTCTCTCTCTCTCTCTCTCTCTCTCTATCTGTCTGTCTCTCTCTCTCTCTCTCTCTCTCTCTCTCTCGTCTATCCATTTGTCCATCTGTACACATATTTTTGCAACAGTTTCAGGCCTTTTGTTGCAACTTAGTAATCTTTCATTAGCTTTTTTACTTTCATGTAAAGATGCCAATGAAAATTTTTAGAAAATCGAACCAGGATTAGTTAAAAAAATTTAAACGTTCTTCTTTTTCAAAATATTCCCCTTTAACATCAATACATTTTTGCTTTCGAGGAGAAGGAAGAGGAGGAGGAGGAGATGGAGAAGGAGGAGATTAGTGTTTAACGTTCCATCAACAATGAGGTCATTAGAAATGAGGGAAGAATGAGGGAGGAAATCGGCCGTTCCCTTTCATCTTGGCATTCGCCTGAAGCGATTGGGGAAATCTCGGAAAACCTAAATCAGGGTGACTGGAAGCGGGTTTGAACTGTATTCGATGAAACCAGCATTTAAAAGCAACGATGTCAGCCATCTTGAGGGTTCAGAAACCAGGTTTTCTGTAATGCTCTCTCGTTTCATATGACGACGTAAACATGATTTTACGCGTTTTATCTTCATATTTTTGTAACAAAAGGAAGTCGCAGGGCGCTAGGTCGAGGGTATATGGTGGAGGGTCCATGGTGCTGACCTTAATGGCATTCAGATACCCAGTTGCTACTTTTTCTGCATGTGACGATGCACTGACGTGATGAAAATTTCTTTCACGACCTTTTTCAGATATTTTCTGTAAACAGACATTTGTGTACCAATCGACAGCAGCGGTAGGTCTCTCTTTTGATGCTACAATAACAATATAGCCCGACTGAGACAAAATTGCAACAAACTTGTTAACAGCACTGTTCGTTCGTCCGACTTTTGTTGGCTTAGGTTCTGTTCGAAAGACCCAGTGAGCCGATTTCGACATCACAACAATGAATCCAAGGTTCATCACCAGTAACGATATTCTAAACAAATTTGAAGTGTCACTGTCGGGGTGGCCGAGCGGTTCTAGGCGCTACAGGCTGGAACCGCGCGATCGCTTCGGCCGCAGGTTCGAATCCTGCCTCGGGCATGTGTGTGTGTGATGTCCTTAGGTTAGTTAGGTTTAAGTAGTTTTAAGTTCTAGGGGACTGATGATCTCAGAAGTTAAGTCTCATAGTGCTCAGAGCCATTTGAACCATTTTTGAAGTGTCACTGTGGAATTTTTCCTGAATTCTTCTGCACCAATCACTGCGTTGTTGTTGTTGATGTGCAGTCAGTTTATGTGGAATCCACTGACAAAAAAGTTTTCTCGTATCCAACTGCTGACGTAAAATGTTTTGGTTTCGACTTATACTAAAGCCCAAAGTCACCGAATAAATTCATAAGCTGTCGGTGGATCTTCTTCAGGCATTGCTCGAACTGTGGCAATACTTTCATCAGTAACAGTGACTCGTGGACGTCCTTCACGAAATTCATCACTAAGAAACTACTGTTCTCTTCTGAATTCGTTGTACTAGTTGTAAAATGTTGCTTTAAATGGGTCTTCTTCGTCGCGCCGATCTTAAGCCGCAAACAACTCGCAAAACATTAGAAAATAGCCGTCAAATGTAAATAAATTCTCCTTGTTTTTAGAACCAATACACCTTAAAAATTTTCAGTCTCGCCCTCGCATGCCGCAGCACAGATCATTCTGAGTAACATTATGATCCTGAAAAGTATCTTTCTTTGCAAAAATTGCAATCACTTGAGTAGAATTTTTACAGAGCCGCTTATGTTATCCATTAAAAATGGTTATCGGAAGTATGCGACTTAAAAAAGAATAGCTTCCTTAAAAAAATAACTTTTTCTGCTTCCACTCATGATTTTATTTTAATTACTTCTTGACCAACGGCAGTCGGGAAATGATACCCATTTTCAAGTGCGTTCTTCGTGTTTTATGGCTTGCAACGTTGATGTTTTCGAAGCACGATTGCTGCACTATTCTGTTGCTTTTACTACAGTATAAAAACACCCGAAATTTTGTAATTAATATTGGATTTTTATACAGAGTTAATTTCGATTTCGGAAAACACTTTTACTTGCGGTACTCTTGTAGTCCACTTTTGCAGATATTCGCACATATTCAACATCACTCATACAATTTACGCACACAGCACACGTTGAAAGCACCAAACGTACAATAACAAACAGTCACTTCGCTTTACACTATTCTTTCGTGCAGATGGTATTTTTCATATGTTCTCTGAATTGTTATTTGCTTATATATTATTTACAAAAGCACTTATTGCTATATGTCACTATTTTATTCGCTTTTTATGGATACTATCAAAGAATGTGAAGGAACTGACTGAGTCACTTTCCAGTTTTTCTTTCAGTATTTTGTCTTCTATTTTTCGTGTTGTAAAAAAATGGTTCAAATGGCTCTGAGCACTATGGAACTCAACTTCTGAGGTCATCAATCCCATAGAACTTAGAACTACTTAAACCTAACTAATCTAAGGACGTCACACACATCCATGCCCGAGGCAGGATTTGAACCTGCGACCGTAGCAGTCGCGTAGTTCCAGACTGAAGCGCCTACAACCGCTCGGTCACACCGCCGTTGAAGGCTTCCACCTTCTACCACAGTGCTCTCAAAAGCAGCGCGTCACGCGGTCAGGTGGCGACTACCGACTGTGGTAGAGACTGTTGGCTGTCATGAAGAATAGGTCCTGGCCATCCACCATGGATCGACCAAGAGTCGTCAGATGCTCATGAGTTAGCTGGGAGGCTGCTCGCATGAGTCTCGCTAGGTTTGTTCGGAGACGGCAGCTTGCAGAACCCAGATGACCAGTACTAGGGCTGGCCACACGCTGATCTCATACGAAATGACCCAGTGGACAGCAACGGTAGGCCACAGCTGTGACATGTATCAGCTTAGCTGCATCTCGGTGTGAAGTCAGCAAGCAGATACCATCATCAATCAGCTTGTCGTGGTTTCACTGAAATTCAACAGACTGTCATCGTCTCTGGTTCTAGCGACAGAGACGGAATGGTAGCACCACTGTATATCTGCTTGAACTCTGAAAGCCTCGTTATTTAAAGTCCGAGCACATGCCTATGACATGGTGACTCTGGGTGTGCGAATGCATTGGCCCTCGTTTATCAGACTCGTCGGCATTCCTTGCCTCTCTATGGTGATTCAGTAATAATTCTGCGTTACCGAACTTGGTTCTTTCTGACTACATTTGATTTTGCAGTGGCGTTCATTCGGTGAAGTTACGCATTGTTACCTCATTGTGCCTTGTTATGTAGAACGGCTACCATTGCATTTCTGCCTACGTCGCTCTGAGGTCTAACCCTCTCTGCTCTGAGCTCATCTGATAGAACTTTTTGACAAATATTAACAAATACAATAAAATTTTTTGCTACACAACAAAATTATCTGCCTAAGCGTTCTTAAAACATAACATGCATCTCTATTTTAAATGACCACCTGACCATACTTGTAGACATTTTATGGGATAACATTGCTTGGTGCTTCGCCCTATGACTTCTAAGACTATAATCAGACTTCCAGTGTTGTATGTTAAATGCTTTAATGTTCAATTTTTCTGTCATTTATAACAGGCGTTGTCTCTCGACCAGTCTTCAGCCTCTGGTATTTTTGTAAATATTTTTCGGGTAAAAAGTCCTGAAAGGGAGATTTAGAGTATTTGATGTCTAACATTTATGTACACTGAAAAATATTCTCTCTTTAAGTGACATACTGATACACATTATTGACCAACAGAGAGATGTGCCTTGCAACAGACAAGCACCATAACAATATAGTTTTATCATGAAGAGGTTATCGTTGCTCAGACCAAAGTGTTTAGATAAATCTAGATCAACTGAAACATTAATTAATAATCCTTTGCATTAATTACTTGCTTCATGAAATCAAACAGCAATTTAAGCTGATAACAGATGCTCTATTTTGAGCATTTACATGTAATTTATTTCAACTGAATAGTTAATATTCTTTAATATATACCTCCTCTAATTACTGTAGAAACTATAGATAATAATACTAGTCTATAGTTTGGTATGTGTTATCTGTTACACTTTTTGTAAAAAGCTTTCATTGTTGATTATTTAAGGTATTTTTTGTATATCCTTGCACTGGAGAAAACAATTATGATAAAATTTAGCTAAGAGTTATTTGAACTTATCTTTGTGATCTTATCTGGGATATAAAAGTTATTCCATTCAATTATGGCAGGATGCTACAGCAACCAGTTTAGAATTATTTCAGAATAAAAACAGTCTTCGATGCCATATGTGGAATACCATCAGGGTCACAGAAACTTTAGTGCTTTTATGTACTGATAGATTTTCTTAATCCCGTTGCAGTTGAGGGATTGAGAAACACATTACTTTCATTTTCGTATGAATCAGATTTGTTTTTAGTTAAAGTCCTTCTATACTTTTAAAAAAGTCTGTAAACATGTTAATTATTTGTATACAGTGTTCAGTAGCAGGTTATTCACTTACTTTGATGAAGTTTTATGGCTTGCTTTATATTAAAATTGTATTTTTAATAACTTACAAATTTTATTTTATTTTTTCCTGTTTGATAAATTAATCATTGCTGAATATTATTGTTGTAATTAGTTTTACTATAAATTTTCCAGCAGCTTTATGGTTTCAGAGCTGTGTATATTGTTTTTTGCTGATTTACTTTCTCTAAGGTCTGCTGATTATTTTCTTATAGTGTAAGTCATGTACGCATTTAATGGAGCCTAATCATGTATTTTCTGAAATGAAGATGTATAAACAAAGCAATATTTATAATAAGGAAAAAATCAGTTAAATATTTCATTCACATTTTCTTTGCAACTGAAAATTCCTATGTTGTCCACATTAATGACATTTTTACACAACTATTGTTATTAGTTCTACAGTTACAGTGCAGTGTCAAGCAGAAATTTCATCTCCTGTTAATAATCTCTGTATTGCTTAAATTACATTTACACAACTTGAAATTTTTTCTATGTTGTAGATTTTTGTGTTAGTCTCTTAACTGTTAAATTTAAACAACTTTTTGATGCACCAATTGCTCTACGTTTTAACAATTTTCCGATAAACTTAGAATTTTGTGTTGACCTTTCTTCAGATAAAATAAAAAGCCTTTTATCTAATCATAGAGATGGACCTAATAAATCAAGTAGATACTGGTGCTCGTACAATTTATTGTCTCGAAATATTTTAATATGGACGAGAAATTCTTGTGTTCTTGGGTGCTGACAAAATTAATCATTATGCAAACTACACAAGCAGGTCAAGCCAGCACTATAAGTACGTACGTATATGAAGAACTTGGTTATAAGCAGTTGTGAGGAGAAGTCGATTAGTTTGAAAAATTGCACCCTGAAGTTTCAATAAAATTATATAAATATAATATTTCAAGTACATGAAAAGCGATTTTTTAATTCAGATACTCCATTGTTTCCAGATACGTCTACAGTAACGACATAACTCTAAGATGGTAATTCCTCAGATAATTTTATTCTTAAAAATTCGTCAGAGTGTACTGAACGTTATTACTTCTTAACTATGCAAGACTAAAAATTACAATTGCTAAGGAAGAAGAGATAAAGGAAGAGCCTGGCAACGATCGATACGGCAACAAGCAATTTCACCTAATAGCTGAAGAGAAGAAGAAAAAGCCTTTGTTTATTGTATTGCACGGAACTGGGGACCAAGAAACGATGTAGAGGCTTCATCCCCACCGTGGCCCTCAGTAGTTCATTCACCCCACCGCCGCTCCACACCGAACCCAGGGTTATTGTGCGGTTCGGCCCCCAGTGGACCTTCCTGGAAACGTCTCATACAAGACGAGTGTAGCCCCAATGTTTGTGTGGTAGAGTAATTGTGGTGGACATGTACGTGGAGACTGTGTTTGCGCTGCAATCTCCGACATAGTGTAACTGAGGCGGAATAAGGGGAACCAACACGCATTCGCCGAGGGTAGACGGAAAACCGCCATAAAAACCATCCACAGCGTGGCCGGCACACCGTATCTTGACACTAATCCCGCCCGGAAAGCAGAGCTTTGGACCGAATGCTAACCGGGCGGGCAGCCTATGTTACTCCAGCCCCGTCAGCGACTGGAAACTTACATATCACCAGGGCGTGTGAACTGTTTTCAAATACATGTGATAATGGGGCTAGAAGCCTTGGAATGGATCGTGGTATAATACCGGGTTATCAAAAAGTCAGTATAAATTTGAAAACTGAATAAATCACAGAATAATGTAAATAGAGAGATACAAATTGACGCACCTGCTTGGAATGACATGGGGTTTTATTAGAAAAAAATACAAAAGTTCAAAAAATGTGCGACAGATGGCGCTTCATCTGATCAGAATAGCAATAATTAGCATAACAAAGTAAGACAATGGAAAGATGATGTTTTTTACAGGAAATGCTAAATATGTCTACCATAATTCCTCAACAATAGCTGTAGTCGAGGAATAATGCTGTAAACAGCACTGTAAAGCATGCCTGGAGTTATGGTGAGGCATTGGCGTCGGATGTTGTTTTCAGCATCCCTAGAGATGTCGGTCGATCACGATACACTTGCGACTTCAGGTAACCCCAAAGCCAATAATCGCACGGACTGAGGTCTGGGGACCTGGGAGGCCAAGTGTGACGAAAGTGACGGCTGAGCACACGATCATCACCAAACGACGCGTGCAAGAGATCTTTCACGCGTCTAGCAATATGGGGTGGAGCGCCATCCTGCATAAACATCGTAAGTTCCAGCAGGTGTTTATCAGCCAGGCTGGGGATGATGCGATTCAGTAACATATCGGAGTACCTCTCACCCGTCACGGTAGTAGTTTTCCTCGAAGAAAAAAGGCCCGATAACGGTAGATGTGGTAAATCTATCCCATACCGTGACTTTCTCGTCGTGCAATGGAGTTTCCACGACAGTTCTAGGATTTTCAATAGACCAAATTCTGCAGTTGTGTGAGTTGACAGACCCTCGGAGCGTGAAATGAGATTCGTCGGTCCACAACACGTTACTCAACCAATCGTCATCTTCCGCCATCTTTTGAAACGCCCACACCGCAAATGCTCTCCGCTTCATTAAATCGCCAGGTAGCAGTTCATGATGCCGATGGATTTTGTACGGAGAGCATCGCAGGGTAAGCCTCGGTGCCAACCAAACAGTAGTGTACGGAATGCGGTGCGACGTGCGACTGCACGAGCGCTGACTTCCCCGTGCATAGACGAACCCGCTACAGTCTCCATTTCTTTCCCGAACTGTCTCAGCAGCATTATGCCTTGTGCTCGGTCGGCCGCTACGGGATCTATCGTCTAAACAACCCGTGGCTTCGAACATCGAAATCATTCTCGCCACAGCTGCATTTGTCAACGGACCTTTACCCGTTCGAATCCCCTCACTGAACTAGCACATTCCCCATTCTGATAATACAGCTTCAATAAAGCGCCTTTTAAGGTAACGTCAACATGCTGCGTCTCCTGGCGCATCTGATTCTCTCTCTCATTACAGCTCCTTTTATACACGGTTGCCATGCGGAGTCACTGACGTTTTGCTGTCCAGATCCATCTGTCGCACAATTTGAGAACTTTTTTTTTTTTTGTTCAAATAAGACCTCATGTCATTCCAATCATGTGTGTCAATTTTAGCTCTCTATCTACATTACTCCGTGGTTTATTAAGTTTTCTAATTTATACTGACTTTTTGATCACCCTGTAGAATGAAGGCCATTTAATTGCATTTTGAGACATTTCTGTTTTTCCAATCGATTTCAGTAACTAGGAAATCTACAATATTCACGCAAAATGTTTAATTTCATCAGTTTCTTTACAGCGATCTTCAAAGCATTCAGTACGTTTCTCTTCGAACATACGTAATACAGGTCACTAACCATGGAGAGACACGAGTTTCGCCCCTCGGGCCTAACCGCCGCAGTACTTTAAAAGCGGCCGCCGTCCCATCCTCGCCTCCCTCGGCAGTAGCCACAACAAAAGCTGGAGGGCGACCTCGGTGCCCGGCCTCTCGTGGGCCGCGAAAAGACGCCGGAGGGCGAGGGAAACCAGGATACACCGGGCGAGGCCACTCTGCGCACCGATGCGGCGGCTGAGAGCGGCAGGAGGACGGCATAATGAGGTGCCGCCCACAATGGCCGCTGATGGCCCACACTCTGGCCGCGCGGCGCTTCTGCCTGCCCCTGTCTCCGGCACCGCCGCCGCCTGAGCTGCTGGGGTGGCATGCGGACTCACTGGATGTTTGCGATGGTAAAAATCGGACCGATTAAAACCCATACCGGTGTTGTAGTTCTGAATAGCCGGTATTTTGATATTTTTTGGTCTCGTTGTAGCAGGTGATTTTTCTTTTATATTTCATAATAACAAATCGAAATAACCGATGTTTCAGTCATAGCAGGAGTGCTAAATTTTTGTATTTCCAAATAAACATTTTTTTTAAAAAAAAGGAGTATTTATTCCTGAAATTTGCATTCATTAGGAAAAATGGTTCAAATGGCTCTGAGCACAAGTGGGACATAACTTCTGAGGTCATCAGTCCCCTGGAACTTAGAACTACTTAAACCTAACTAACCTAAGGACATCACACACATCCGTGCCCGAGGCAGGATTCGAACTTGCGACCGGAGAGGTCGCGCGGTTCCAGACTGAAGCGCCTAGAACCGCTCGGCCACACTGACCGGCGATTCATTAGAAAAATTGAGTTATTATAGAAAATGGGAAGATCGATCAGTGCTATTTTGCTACAATACCGACAGAGAGGAGGAATAAAATAATAATCGGTACAGCATTTCTGAGAGTATAATGTCAATACTGCCGTGTGCCGTGGCTTAAGGTAGTGTGCAGTTTGCAGGAGTTGCTCCCACTTGGTCTATACTTATTTTCTCGCTGCCGTCGCCGGATATTCGCTGTACTGCAGAATGGCACCTACCCTAGTCTGAAAATAATTGTACGAAGCGATATGGCAGTGAAGTGCAATGATTTATTTGCTTTGAAAGATTAAAGATTTGTCTGCCATTTCTAGGGGATAAAAAAAGGAAATTGTGGGTACAGTAATAAATTAAAAACATAGTATCAGGTTTGCTGCCCATGTCCACACAATACGCTTTTATCTGCGTGTAGCCCTTGGAAACAGACACATTAACACGGAAAACATGAGTTCTTCAACCTCAGTTTTCATCCTTTAGTAGCCACTATTAGTAATGCTCAAATAGTGGTATGATCCTTGACTATATGATTTTTGGACAGAGTTTCAAAAAAATTACGATCAGTAGGAGAATACTACTGATCTTTTGTAGTATTCAGCCACTTATCACTTTTCGAGAAAACCAGCGAACGGCGGATGAACTAAGTTTTCTTTTATTTGTCTATTTCATTTAATTTTTGATTCTATGTATGTTGAAATTAAGTGCCAAAATGTCTCACTCTTTGATCGATTTCTACTTTTAGGACGACGGTTCAATTCCACGTCCGGCCATCCTGATTTAGGTTTTCCGTGGTTTCTCTAAATCGCTCCAGGCAAATGCCTGGATGGTTCCTGTGAAAGGGCACGGCCGACTTCCTTCCCCGTCCTTCCTTAATGCGATGAGACCTATGACCTCACTGTTTGGTCTCTTCTCCCAAAGAACCCAACCCTCAACACCCTCTATGTTTAGTGGCGGAAAAATAGGAATAACAAAGCTGGAAACAGGTTATTTCAAAAACCGGTTATTTTGTGCGGTTTTAACAGTCAGGTAAACTGGTGTGGAAAAACCGATATAACTGAAAATTGGCGTCTCAGCGACAAGCACCACCCCTACTAAACTTATCCAAGGTTGGAGAGCGCTGCTTACTTGGAGAGAGCTAGGTATCACAATATTCTTTATGTAAGAATTTTAAACACGAGACTGAAAACAACTGCAGAATGTTTACCAGAGGGAAAGTAGGTCAGATTTAGAAAGGAGGGATCGTCCTCTGACGAAGATTTTGTTTTACGACAGCTTATTTAAAAACAGAGAGACTTTAACAAAAGGCACTTATTGCATTTATGCAGTTTTAGGCTTTCGATAATGTTACATAAACTGAAGTGGAAGTCAAAAGAGAGGAAAGGAAAGGGACTAGTTACATAAAGCTGCACTCGGATTTTATGCGGAATCAGCGACGACGAAAGTAAACGTGTGCCGGACTGGGACTGGGATATGGAATCTCCTGCTTACTCGCACTTGCGTTTATTTCTTTCGTTATTTTATGTCCATTCACTCAGCTTTTTTTTATTAAAGTAGGCAATTACCCTACTAACCGAACACCCTGAGCTACATTGCCGACGCTTGACCACTGCGCCACCTGACACAGTGATTATCGAGAATGCGGCGCGACTATCACGGCGCATTTCCTGACCGACTCATTCCGACCTTGCGCCACCTATCCGTAGTCCCAATTCCATGTCCTCCACGCTCGCTAGTTTTAGATTTCTGCTGGAGCTCGAAGGTAACTGTGCATCCACACTGAAGGTTGTGGACCCACTGCCCATTGAGGGGAATCAATTATGTGAGTGTCAGTGGTGTCTGTTCTTTCGGATATGCCTAAAAGAACAGACATCAAACATTCAAGTAATTTCGATAATGTGACTAGAGAAAAGTTGTGAGGAATAGTGGAGCATACAGGTTATCCTTTCCAGCTTATAACATCAGTCAAATGTCTGTAGAAGGAAACATCGGAATGTTTTATATACAAGTCAAAATACAAAACCAATACAACCACTCTTGATAGTTGTGCGTGTTAAAAGCGCCGCTTCACGGTCGCAGAAGGGCACTAGCCCCAGATCAGATCCAACCGTCACGCTATCGATGAGAATCGCTGAGCTGCCCAGCCTGGATGTGGTTTTTAGGTGGTTGTTAACCACGTGGGACAAAGGCACAAGAAAAAGACGAAGATACACAGAACGGGTAGAAATGAATAAGGAGTGAGACAAGACCGTAGTTTATCATATACACTGTTCTATACTTACACTGAAGATGCAATTTGGAAGTGAATTCTAGGTTAAACACGGGTTACAACTAAATGGCTCGGTAAATAAAATCATGCTTATCATCTTAAACCGATTTTTAATAGGAAAGATGATTTACATAAAGGAATTTATAAACTAAATAAAATATGTACAGAATGTAATACGAAAAAATCGTCTAGTAAATACTAGTCAATAGTATTTTATGGAAAATATTCAGTGAGAACTAAGAGAGCCGTTAATGACAAAGCAAATCAGTTTGTGGAATATTTTAACTATCTTCGGTGTAAAATGTTGTATGAATATGAAGAATACATACGGATCAAGCTGAACAGATTCGTAAGTATCTATGCAACAATTGATATAACTTTAAAAAATGGAAAACGGAAAAACACGACTGAAATTTTACAAAACAATAGCATTGCAAAACCTACCATAAAAATTAACTTTGCGTATTGAATGAAAGACAAGCAAAACAGACAAATGGAATATCATAAAGTGGAAAGGGGTGTAGAAGAATACATGAAATACGTAATGACGATATTTGAGAGGAGCTGATAATTTGGAGGTTGAAAGGAAAACTAGAAAAAAAAAACAAAAGGAAATGGAATGAATCTGAACTATGGATGGATCCAGAGAGACTAACACGTCGGATAAAGAACTTTAAACCAAAAGGGAAAAAAATACTGGATGACCGAGAACCGTGACAGACCACAAGTGGTCAGAAATGCAGAAGAAGAAAAAGTATTTGACGTTGTTATTCGTCTCATCTAGTCTTTCTGATCCTTCATGTTCTGCAGCGAGGAAGTCAGCAGACAACTGAATCAGCTGATTTGACAACACCCTCTGCAGGGATCAAGGAAACAGCAGGCTGTGTCTAAGACTTCCTGTCATGTGGCAGAAAAAAATGGTGTTATAACTGTTTGTAATCTATTTCAAGAGGTGACAGGAGTTAATGCGTCGCCCAGACAGACTGCCAAGGGAAGAAAAGCGGTAATAATAACTATAATAATAATTCATGCTTTGATTTATTTGTACTACGATAGAGTCAAATCACAGCCAAGATATAAGTAAACAGCCAGGATAAAAGTAAATCACAAGAAAACTTTAATAAATATTCAAATATCATCCAGAAACTGATTTATGTTAATTATGCACAAAACAAATAAAACATTGTTTTAATCACTTGCATACGTATATACAAGGTGTAATAGGCATAAGTAAAGATAATTTTATATGTGTTATCGTAATATGCATACACATCAGTATGTTGGCTGTTTTTTCTCTGCATCGAGCAATATCCCCACAAACGCATCACAAACTTCATGACCTGATGGTTTCTGCATGGTCTTACTAAGTGGACTATGCCTGTCGGTATATACTAAACGTTTTACATTACACATCCACACTTCAACACCTGACCTGCTGCCCAGGGAAAAACAAGCATTTGTGGTCTGCTCTTATGTACTTGGAGTTACTAGCCAACCTAATAACGTATGACTTGTAATGTCTATAATTATTAGTCTTCAAGTGAAGTAAATACCGTTGTATTGTTGTCCAGTACACCGTCCTCAGTCACCAATAGAAATATCAGCACCTGTACATGTTATATATATGCTGAACGGCGCATGGGAAGCCGAATGTCGATAAATTTCCATATAAGCTCCAATTAATTGGCTTTTGTCGTGAAACATATAAAATGTTACCCGACTCCTCTTGAAACGCACGCTCCCGGAACTTCTCCACGATAATAAGTAAAAACCAAAACAGTATGCGATCTGTTTCAGTCAATGACTGGTTCGATAGTAATGATTATCTTCAGACCTGTCTCCTCGGAGTTAGCAAACGAGGCAAATAAAATTTGTGGCTATAACTGGAATTGTCACATGGTATAAAAGTATCATAAAATTGTAGTATGCACTGATGGCCCGTAAATGGGCTATCATCAGTACACTGTGCTTACACCTGCAGAACAAAAAAGTGAGGAGCCGCTACACACATAGCGATGCCAATCACGACTACAAATTTTATTTGTCTCTTATAACTTGAAGCTGACTGATCAATCTAAAGATGATCATTACAATCCAAAGAGGTTATTGAATGAAACAACTACTGGTGAACAGAGGCTGTTTTGGTTTCTACATGTTGCCAGATTTTGGATAGTTGTTATTTTCAAGGTGACTGTGTCACGCCTCATCTCTCCATGACATATAACGTCTCTCTTGTAGGCATTGCCAGCTGGTTCGTTGAGCGCCTCGGCAATCCTCTCGCGCCAACTAAACGATCCCGTGTCGAAACGTGCCGCTTTTCGTTGGATCTTTTCTATCTCTTGCATTAATCCAACCTGGTAAGGTTCCCGCACTTATGTGCAGAATTGATCGAACAAATGTTTTCAAATAACTTCTTTCTTGGATAAATTATATTTTCTGAAGATTATTCCTTTGAATTTCAGTCTGGCATCTGCTTTACCTACAATTTGTCATCTTAGTTCAGTTTGCTCTGGGCGGTTTTACTCCTAGGTATGTTACTGTTGTTATTGTCTCAAGTCATTTTTCACCAATAGCGAAATCGAAACGTAACGCCTTTGTTGGCTTATTTCCGAACAATATTACTAGTATTTTGTTCCATCTGTCTCATCGTTTCTGTATACTACCTTCGTTAATAGTCTATTCCTTCATTTTCAACATTTAAGAAACAGGTGGTTAAATTCAACGTAGCTGCACTCTCCCCTAAAAATAAACCCTTTGAAGGTCGTCCAGACAAGGTTCAAAGTATATATATATGGTTGACAATTAAAATTGTTTGAGTTGACATTATCGAAAAGTCTTCAGAAACAGCACGGCACATTTCCAAAGAAAAAACAATTATAAGCTGTTTTTTATTTACATTGGTTTATTGAAACAAATATAAATAAAAAATGAAATGCACCTATACAACTGCTGTTTCCGGGAAACAATACAGGGCAGTTAAAAATGAATATAGCAATTACAAACGGCTATATTCACTCCTGGAAATTGAAATAAGAACACCGTGAATTCATTGTCCCAGGAAGGGCAAACTTTATTGACACATTCCTGGGGTCAGATACATCACATGATCACACTGACAGAACCACAGGCACATAGACACAGGCAACAGAGCATGCACAATGTCGGCACTAGTACAGTGTATATCCACCTTTCGCAGCAATGCAGGCTGCTATTCTCCCATGGAGACGATCGTAGAGATGCTGGATGTAGTCCTGTGGAACGGCTTGCCATGCCATTTCCACCTGGCGCCTCAGTTGGACCAGCGTTCGTGCTGGACGTGCAGACCGCGTGACACGACGCTTCATGCAGTCCCAAACATGCTCAATGGGGGACAGATCCGGAGATCTTGCTGGCCAGGGTAGTTGACTTACACCTTCTAGAGCACGTTGGGTGGCACGGGATACATGCGGACGTGCATTGTCCTGTTGGAACTGCAAGTTCCCTTGCCGGTCTAGGAATGGTAGAGCGATGGGTTCGATGACGGTTTGGATGTACCGTGCACTATTCAGTGTCCCCTCGACGATCACCAGAGGTGTACGGCCAGTGTAGGAGATCGCTCCCCACACCATGATGCCGGGTGTTGGCCCTGTGTGCCTCGGTCGTAAGCAGTCCTGATTGTGGCGCTCACCTGCACGGCGCCAAACACGCATACGACCATCATTGGCACCAAGGCAGAAGCGACTCTCATCGCTGAAGACGACACGTCTCCATTCGTCCCTCCATTCACGCCTGTCGCGACACCACTGGAGGCGGGCTACACGATGTTGGGGAGTGAGCGGAAGACGGCCTAACAGTGTGCGGGACCGTAGCCCAGCTTCATGGAGACGGTTGCGAATGGTCCTCGTCGATACCCCAGGAGCAACAGTGTCCCTAATTTGCTGGGAAGTGGCGGTGCGGTCCCCTACGGCACTGCGTAGGATCCTACGGTCTTGGCGTGCATCTGTGCGTCGCTGCGGTTCGGTCCCAGGTCGACGGGCACGTGCACCTTCCGCCGAGCACTGGCGACAACATCGATGTACTGTGGAGACCTCACGCCCCACGTGTTGAGCAATTCGGCGGTACGTCCACCCGGCCTCCCGCATGCCCACTATACGCCCTCGCTCAAAGTCCGTCAACTGCGCATAAGGTTCACGTCCACGCTGTCGCGGCATGCTACCAGTGTTAAAGACTGCGATGGAGCTCCGTATGCCACAGCAAACTGGCTGACACTGACGGCGTCGGTGCACAAATGGTGCGCAGCTAGCGCCATTCGACGGCCAACACCGCGGTTCCTGGTGTGTCCGCTGTGCCGTGCGTGTGATCATTGCTTGTACAGCCCTCTCGCAGTGTCCGGAGCAAGTATGGTGGGTCTGACACACCGGTGTCAATGTGTTCTTTTTTCCATTTCCAGGAGTGTATAATGCTTAGCGATACAGCGACAAGAAGTAAATAGAAAGCAAAAGATAATTAAAAATATTAGATCAAACATATTGAACCGGAAGCCTATGCATGCACAGTGATGCATAAATTAAAATTTCCGTGTCGTAACTGAAAATGACGGACTGTGCAAAGAAGGTACTTTGCACGTTAAAATTTAACAATTGTCGCTCTGCCATCGCAGTGCAGAGAAGATTTTATATGCGGTATAGTTATGCACTTCCATATGCCAACAAAACCCGCAGATGGCTGCGTCAGTTGAGAATATATATATATAAAACAGGATATTTCTGTAAAAGAAAAAAGATACTGGTTGGCTATGTGTATCAGCACAAAACGTTGAAAGAATTCAGCCTCGGTATGAATTTACGAAGCCAAGAGGGAGCTAGAATTTCCAAAAAGAACGCTTTGGTGTGTTCTTAAAATGAGGCCGAAACTGAAGCCGTACATTAATGCAATTATTGGGAATGTTAATCCGCACAGTGGCGGGCGGGGTACGGAAAAGTCTCCGTGAGTATTTGAACATAATCGTCACTCGTCGAAAGAGAATGTTTTCTGTGTCTCTTCAGCACAGATTACATGCATCAGGAAAATGGGGCACTCCCATATCGAGATATGAGGGCTCGAATATCTATAAATCAGTACCTCTGCACCGTTGGCTTGCGAGTACTGTTCATGACGACGCTTTGTTCTGCTCTCGGTCACCTACATCTCTGGACCTGACACACATGGATTTCTTTTTGTGGCTTTATATGAAACGTATGTGCCTCTTTTGTCGAAAACATTTCTAATGTACTCGCGTTGTTTGCCTGCCGCTACCTCAGCGGCTGCTGTAAGGAGCTGCGTCAACTGGGCTACTTAGAGCGATATCACTTCCCAAGAACCCATATATTGACAAGTGAGTTAAGAACTGCTCGCATCGGATTTAAGGATGTTAAACGGGTGATCCTAGTAGATGTGTACTCGTTGTTGGGCTTGGCTGGTTCTGAGAATTATGGGACTTAACATCTGTGGTCATCAGTCCCCCGGAACATAGAACTACTTAAACCTAACTAACCTAAGGACATCACACACATCCATGCCCAAGGCAGGATTCGAACCTGCGACCGTAGCGGTCACGCGGTTCCAAACTGAAGCGCTTAGAACCGCACGGCCACTCCGGCCGGCTCAGAAAAGCAATCGGGAATTGCTGAAATAGAGGGTTTGCAGGAAGTAGGGACGCATACTAAAGTGCTACAGAATATACAAAATTTATTGAAAGTCTACTGTTTTTGTACAGAGATATTAAGTAACTTCTCCCATTTATCTATGAAAAAATATATCCTCCATGGGACTCCTAAGTTCACGAGACAACGGGCAAATCGTTCATTGAAGTTCTCGATGACGTGTTCACAAAAGTCTGGTGGGATGTGGTAAATAACCCTTTTAGTTTCATACTTCAATTGGTGTATTGTTTGTTGTAATACACTTTTGACTTCACAAATCCCTACAAAAAATGTCACAAGCCATAAGACGGCATGAACTGGCAGGCCATTTCTGGTTGCCACGAGAAGAAATAATTTTTGACGGAACTTTTCATTCAGCGGAACAATCATTTCACGGGATACGTGACATATCGCACCGTCTGAGTGAAACCAAAAAACATCGCCGTTCACAGCGACCGCAGCTCATCATTTTCAAAACAGTACGGGGCAATCACTCGTCCTGCCCAGAACCCAAATCATCCAGTCGCGCGCTTTGGCTGCATCTCATGTTTCGCAGTCACTCGCTCATTTCCGTTACCCCAAATACTGATTTTCGTAAACCCAAATTCTGCAGCTCTGTTTATTGACGTACCCACTGAGGTGGAAGTGCACCTCATCTGAGAAAATTATTCTTTTTGTGAGGTTCTCGTTCTTTGCCTGTCGAGCCAAGAACTAATGAGCAAACCGATGTCTCCTTCTATGACCTGCAGACTTCAACTCTTGTGTAAGTTGAATTTTATACGCACGCATTTTCAGATCTTTTCAAAAGATTTCATACAGTGAGCGTGGCGGTACATTCAATTGTTGAGATTGTCGGCGAACCGATTTTATGGGGTTTACGGTTACATTGTCACGGACGACAGCAATGTTTTCTTGTGTTCGAGCAGAGCGTGGTCATCCTGTTCTCTTAACGCTTGAAACAGAACCCGTGGTGTCAAACATCAATTTACGAACTAATGATTCGGTTGGAGCAGCATTACGTCCGAGTGTCACACTCAGTTCACTTGCAATTCACGAACGATTGCTGTGGAGCTTTCACTGTTCTCGTAATAACTTATTATTGCTTGGACACGTTTGCTCAGTTGTCATCTGTTCCATGCTTGTGGTCGTGCGGTAGCGTTTTCGCTTCCCACGCCCGGGTTCCCGGGTTCGATTCCCGGCGGGGTCAGGGATTTTCTCTGCCTAGTGATGACTGGGTGTTGTGTGCTGTCCTTAGGTTAGTTAGGTTTAAGTAGTTCTAAGTTCTAGGGGACTGATGACCATAGATGTTAAGTACCATAGTGCTCAGAGCCATTTTCATCTGTTCCATGACGAAAGTAAACATCGAACAACAATGCTCACCACACAAAAGCTATCAGGCTACTAATGGGGATGATCTCAGAGAACAAACATGAAAAAACCGTGGTTGCCAGCCGTCTAATAATAAAATGGAGCAAAATTCAAATTCATTCTTACTTAGCGAACACTCTTTAATTAACATACTAACATTTTAATTGCTTGAAACATGACCACTGCGTGATACATAGTAACTATAAGATCATACCGAACGCTAAGAGGAAAAAAAAATCTTGTAACTGCTCGTGCTCGGCTGATCATGGATGAGCACTCATAAATCTAATTAGGTGACGAAAAACGCATGTCCCCCTGCCAGACAATCTCACCATAATCGATGTGAAGGAATGCGAGCTGCACACGGTTCAGGTGGCTGCCACCGGCGCTTGTCACAAAACACACATGCTGTCTCTCAGAGTAGAAGTTCCGCTGGCTGCTGCATCCAACCACTGAAATCTAGTTCCTAGCCTTAGCTCTGAACGTGTGTAATGCCTATCGTCTTCTCTCAGAGTCTACAAAAAACTTCCTTTCCGGACTCTGCTCTAAACGGAGTCTGTACCACAAAACAAAATACTTCAAAAAAACAAGGTAGCGCCAAATTCTGCCCAATAAAGTAATGGTTAAGGCAGTTTCTATTTTCCCACCAAAGAAGTGATGTAAAAAGTTCTCTAAGTAGCTGACTTCCCGACGAAGCCATTTCTAGAACATTCTACATCGATTTCCTATGTCACGAATGTGTTGTTTAGTTCGTCAGCCCGAGATTTTCCGGCGTATAAAATTTCCTGAATGTCTTTTTAAGAACTCCCAATAAGAACATCTCCTGCTTTTTGGTGGAAGAAACCTCCATGCCACAATGACTGGCATCTGGTTGAAACAACTCGCTTTCGTCGAGAGACCCATTAAACAAAGCTGAATAGCGTCGCTTTCTGTGAAAAAGCAGGAGATTTGTATTTTGTTCAAACTGTTTCCCGCTCCACCTGCCTTCCGAGAGTACAATGCTTTCTGCAAAACATGCTTTGTCGACGTAGTTCTCGTTGTGAAACGGCTATTTACTTGCTACCCTTGCCCTGTTCATTATTCTCTTTTTAGCTGGATCTCCGCTCCGTTCACAGACCGCCCACGGGCCAGGGAAAACATTTGCGGGACCGCTGGGACACCGTCCACCAGCACGATACCGGTTGCTGCGTACCTGAACTGCTGTCGGTATGGTCCTCAGAAGTCAACCCCAGCCCTTAAGAAAGTGTCTCAGCAGTGGTCTCGGCTCGCAGCCCCCTACTAAGCGACATTCACTATCCCACATGCAGATGTTCCTCATCAGAAACGAGAAGGTTAATAGATAGCAATAAATGGATTGACCTTCACAATCATTGATATAATTACGATAATTAGCTGTAGAAGCATGACTGTGATTTCGATTAGTGCGGTTTATAGAATAAAAAGGAGATGCGCTGGATCAAAAGGGGCTGACGCCTGTCACAGTAACTTCACTAGTGCTTGAGAATATATGGTGTGAAATGCATAATTGCTTACACGTTGTCTGTGTGATCAAGATATATAGGGTGATTCAGCTCTTCCTACTAATCCGTTTTATGCAACCTGCAATGCCTTCAAAAATCACGTGCGAGATTTTCATATTTTACCGCTTGCTACGAGCAAACTATTAGTCATACAGAAAAAAATAAACAGGACTTTTTTGTAGAAAATGTGCTGTAGTTATATTTTGTACTAGGATGCGTTTTCGGTGGAGCCATTCAAGCAAAACGCCTTTGAAAATCACTTTTGCACGTTTTTACTGAATAATTGCAAAAGTACAGTGTCCATCGAAAACATATCCCAGTACAGAATTTAACTACGTTAAACATTGTATAAAACTCTGCTCCTGAAACAATGAAGTCGATTGTAGTAAATGAAATGAGATGTAATAAATTACTTAATTGTTATACTAATACAACAATTGCGAGATAGTCACAGCAAAAATCACAGTGATCCGGGAAAGATTTTAAGTATATATTCCAGTTCCGGACTACAATATTTTACAGCAGATAGTTAACTTCCGTCTGTGATGACAATCTTCAAGATTCACTACACACGGATTTCAGTGACACGACCCAAGATATTTTATTTATGGTACAATTGGAAGGTAAGAAGCGTAAAAAGCTTTGTCGTTTTAGGTAAAAATGTTGGTACATGCTACAAACTCTTCGAACTAGCATGTTGCCTTAATGAGGCACCTCAACAGACTCTAGAGTTTGTGCTCAGGTTTCTAAGACGCTCACCATAGACCGAATTTCATTACTTGTCCAAAATATTGTGGTTCGGAATTGTTGAAATAATACCTCAATGTTGTTGTATACGTCATTGGCTACATGGCTGTCGCGGTTGGGGATCAAAAGGTATTGAATGATGCTTATAATGAAGTTAAAATAATAACTTTATCGGTGCAGATAACATCAATCTCAAAGTTCTGAAATGTTCTTCCAGTGTGAGATTTGTTTTGACTGTCTGCCACAAAGGAAGACGGTGATTGATCCGCTGCTGATGGAGGAAGCGTCGTGCAGAGTTGCTTTCGAAGGCGAAGAAAAAACGCGCCCACCTGCGTGGGAGGGAGAGTGAGACGGCGTGGCGAGGCGCCTCCCCCACACCCGCAGGTGCGAGCGTCTGAGCCGGGCTGGGCTGGCCTGGCGCACCCGAGTGATGGATGGCGGCGTCCGCGCCACCTGCCGACCCCGAGCCGCGCCCTCCGCCGCCTGTAATTGAAAGCAAACACGCGCACTCGTGCCGCTGCCGTTGCCGTTGCCGTTATCGGCTTCGTGCCGCAGACTCATCCCATTCACGTGGAAAGCTCTCCAGCATTGGCGAGCTATAGCGATCCCGCTGGCAATTGACTGAGTGTTTCATTATAAGGTCTCGAAGGGGGAAGGCATCAGACACGGCAAAGCGATTCGGCTCGTACAGTGACAGAAAAAAAATCGCAGAGCCAAAAAACGATTAATGTATAGTAATGAAATTTCAGGAGTGCTTTAGTCTACGTAACATATGTAGATGAAGATGAAATGGGAGATACGATACTGCGTGAAGAGTTGACAGAGCACTGAAAGACCTGAGACGCAACAAAGCTCTGGGAGTAGACAACATTCCATCAGAACTACTGACAGCCTTGGGAGATCATCAGTAAACACTTCCGGGCTAAATTGCCGTGGTCGATCTGTAGAACTTCTTCTCCCTGACGTTTCGTTCTCAACTACGGAGAACATCTTCCGAGGTGAGTTGACGACTGGCTGCTAGGAGCTGTGCTCCGTCAAACGTGTATTGATGCTTCTTTTTGTAGTTCCTGTCGCTTGGGACATATCGACAAATCGGCAGTAGCGGAACATGTTTTTAAGGATAGAGATCACGAAATAAAATTCGGCGAGACAAGCGTGCTAGCGAGGACGTCGCATTATTATACACGTATGTATAGAGAGGCAATTGAAATCCACAAACATCAATACAATTCTAATCGTAAAGAAGAAAGATTAAAATTGGACAAAATATGGCGGTCGACGCTGCATCAATCACGTGACAATCGATTGCCCGCAATCGAGAGAACAGACGATAGCACGTCGTGTCTTGAAAGGATGATATAAGATGAACATCAACAAAAGCAAAACAAGGACAATGGAATGTAGTCGAATTAAGTCGTGTGATGCCGAGGGAATTATATTAGGAAATGAGACACTTAAAGTAGTAAAGGAGTTTTGCTATTTGGGGAGCAAAATAACTGATGATGGTCGAAGTAGAGAGGATATAAAATGTAGACTGGCAATGGCAAGGAAAGCGTTTCTGAATAAGAGAAGTTTGTTAACATGGAGTATAGATTTAAGTGTCATGAAGTCGTTTCTGAAAGTATTTGTATGGAGTGTAGCCTTGTATGGAAGTGAAACGCGGACGATACGTAGCATAGACAAGAAGAGAGTAGAAGCTTTCGAAATGTGGTGCTACAGAAGAATGCTGAAGATTAGATGGGTAGATCACATAACTAATGAGGAGATATTGAACAGAATTGGGGAGAAGTTTGTGGCACAATTTGACGAGAAGAAGGGACCAGTGGGTAGGACATGTTCTGAGGCATCAAGGGATCACAAATTTAGCATTGGAGGGCAGCATGGAGGGTAAAAATCGTAGAGGGACACCAAGAGATGAATACACTAAGAAGATTCAGAAGGATGTAGGTTGCAGTAAGTACGGGGAGATGAAGATGCTTGCACAGGATAGAGTAGCATGGAGAGCTGCATCAAACCAGTCTCAACACTGAAGACAACAACAACATATTTCAGTTGTTAGCACTACCAGATCACAAGTTAATGTAAGCGCAAGGTAATCGATTGCTCGTAGTACATTAATAACCAACTACGTTGGGTAGAGTGTGCTGGGTTACAACAGCAGTATGTGAGCGAGCGTTACCCAGTTGGAAAACACTCCCTGGAATGCTGTTCATGAACGGCAGCACAACAGGTCGAATCACCAGACTGACTTAAAGATTTGCAGTCAGGGTGCGTGGCATAACCACGAGAGTACTACTCCTGTCTTATGAAATCGCACTTCAGATCATAATTCCAGTTGTAGGTTCATTGTGTCTAGCACACAGAGACAGGTTGATTGCAGATCCTTCTTCTAACCAATACTTGGCTGTCACTGTCACTGAGGGAGATCCAGATTTCATCAGAAAACACAACACATCTCCACGCTGCACTCCAGAGAGGTTTCGCTTGACATTACTGAAATGGCAAATGGTGGTGGTTTAGGTTCAGTGGAATGCGCGATACAGGGCGTCTGTCTCGAAGCTGACCGTGAAGTAACTGATTTGTAGAAGCTTATTGTGTCACTGTGGTGCCAACTTTTGATCAGCTTGCTGTTGCAGATGCAATGCGATGCGCCAGAGCCATATACCGAACACATTGGTCTTCCCTCCCGATAGTGCCTCGTGGTCGGTTTTCTCGTCGCGCCGGGTAGCCGCGCGGCCTTGTGCTCCTTGCCACGGTTCGCGGGGCTCCCCCCGTTGGAGGTTCCAACCCTCCCTCGGGCATGGGTGTGCGTGTTGTCCTTAGTTATCTCAAGTTAGATTAAGTAATGTGTAAACCTAGGGATCGATGACCTCTGCAGTTTGGCCCCATGGGAACTTACCACCACCACCATCGGTCTTCTTGCGACCGTGCATGCCCTTGACCACCGCTGCCAGCTGTCATGTACAGAGGCTACATTCCTGTGAAGTCTTTCTGCAAAATCCCACAAGGGGTATCAAGCTTCTCGTAGGCCTATTACGCGATATCGTTCAAACTCTGTGAGGTGTTAATGTTGGCTTCGTCATTCTTGTCTAACATCAACTCACGACGTTCACTCTCAAAGGTAACTAACGTTTACGACCGTTACAGCGTGTGTTTATCAGACCTGAATTGCATTCTCATAGTCTCGCTACCATCGCCACTTTTTTGCGACTGGACCGAAACTTTCTGGTGTAGAAACACGCCTATCAATTTTCGTTTATGTCGCACAAATCCTTCTTGGTGTTGTGGCTTTTTCAATTAGTGTAGATGGCAAGTCGATTGTGTACAACATAAAATTAATGTATCTAAGATAATCTGGATCAACAAACTCCGTTTTTGAGAAAACTGCCCTGGTATCAAATGCATTTAATAATCAAAATGTTTCAAATGGCTCTGAGCACTATGGGACTTAACATCTGAGGTCATCAGTCCCCTAGAACTTAGAACTACTTAAACCTAACTAACCTAAGGACATCACACACATCCATGCCCGAGGCAGGATTCGAACCTGCGACCGTAGCAGTCGCACAGTTCCGGACTGCAGCGCCTAGAACCGCGTGGCCACCACGGTCAGCCATTTAATAATCATTTCTTAAATATAGTGCAAAGCGTAGGAACAAAAAAGCATAGGGGTGAAACACTGAAGAGAAAAATCAGAGCAGTATGATGAAAATGTAATTTTTATAAAACTGAATAATATGAATGTGTCACCAGCTTCTTCTTCTGAAATTAAGAAAATTATACATTTTCTCAAAAATAAAAGTTCATGTGGTTTTGGTGGTGTTTCAAATAAAGTACTGAAAATTTGTTCCCATATAACAAGCCCAGTCTTATCTGAAATATGTAATATATCACTAACTCAAGGCATTTTTTCAGAGAGACTGAAACATGCCGCTGTTAAACCCCTCTTTAAGATAAGTGATAAGACAGATGTCAATAACTACTGACCTGTTTCAGTGCTGACATAGTTCTCCAAAATTTTTGAGAAGGTGACTAATTCTGGAATAGTATCTCGCCTTAGGAACAATAATATCCCTAGCGTATGACATTTTGGGTTTCAGAAGGGTTGCTCTGCTGAGAATGAAATTTACATGTTCACTAACCAAATTTTACAAGCATTAAATAATAAAGTAGCAGCGGTTGGTATTTTCTGTGACCGCTCTAGGGCATTTGACTGTGCGGATGACAGTATTCTCCCAGATAAATTAACGTTTTATGGGGTTGATGGTATAGCCAACCAATGGATAATGTCATTTCGAACCAAAAGAATGCAGAAAGTTGTGCTTAGTAATTCTTGCAATATGGTTCAGGAGCATAACTTTGACCAGAAAGAAATCACATACGGGGTTCCTCGAGGTTCAATCTTAGGTCCACTACTGTTCCTCATATAAGTTAACGGACTTCTGTCTGGTGTACAACGAGCAGAACTAGTTCTTTTTGCAGATGACACTGTCACTGTAATCAGTCCAAGCATACATACAGAAACAGATGAAATAGTAAACAGAGATCTTAAAAATATCATCGACTGGTTTTCTGCAAATGATCTCACCCTAAATTTTAATTTTAAAAATACCCAACATATTCAGTTCAGCATATCTAGAGGTACCATACCAATCATAAGTGTAAAAAAAGGTAAGAAAATAACAAATAGGGTAGAAACTTCAGAATTCTGAGGGATTCATATTGATGAGAACTTAAATTGAAAAAAAAATCACACATTCTGGAACTCATAAAACAGCTTAGTTCAGCCACACTTGCACTTAGAATCATTGCAAATTTCTGGGAGAGACAAATCAGTAAGTTGACTTATTTTGCATATTTTCATTCAATAGTGTCATACGGAATAACGTTCTGGTATAGCTTATCTTTAAGAAAGAGTCTTCATTCCGCAAAAATACGCATTGTGAATAATATGTGATGCTCACCGACGATCATCTTGTAGACATCTGTTTACGGATTTGGGCATTCTGACTACTTCACAGTATACTTCACAGTATACTTATTCCCTCACGAAGTTTGTCGTAAATAATCCACTACAATCAAGAGGAACAATCAGATAGATACTTAAAATACCAAAAGGAAAAATGACTTTCATTATTCCACATTACGGTTGTCTTTAGCACAAAAAGGAGTGCACTATGCTGCAACAAAAATTTATGATCATTTACTCAGTGTTACAAAATGTCTGACAGGCAGCTAAGCAAAATTTGGTAACGAACAGAGAAGGTTTCTCCTTGACAATTCCTTCTTTTCCGTTGAAGAATTTCTGTTACTGTAATGTGTGAAAGGTGGTGGGTAGCAATTACTAACTCACATCTGTATATGTTCAGAATGCAGCGGTATGTACAAATTAATTTGCGATGTGAATGTACAATAAGACGTTCGATACCATTACGATCTATCGTGCAAAAATGATCCATGGTACATGTTTATAACGCGCAATCGACTCTGTACTGACGGGATCGATAGATAATTGAAAACTGCGCGTTTTTCATGAACACACATGGTGTTTCACAAACGCATATTTCCCTAGAAATCGAGGAAAGAAACTTGTTCGACTGCCGCTTATTTATCCACAATGTAAACACCTTTCAATGAAAGCGCCACTGGTGGAGCGATGAAGCCGCCTGGCTGCGGGACGGAGAGCCTGTATTCGATTTCCAATTGTATTCGACAGTTATTATTTGTATTGTTTTCTTTTCGAACTTGACAGGCGTAGGAGGATTAATAAGGTAAGCAAATAAATAGGAAATAACAATGTAGGCATATACACTTACCAAACGTCTTGGATTGGTAAAGGATTAAAAATTTAACCCTGGTCGATTTACAATGTCTCTTTTACTCACCCCGCTACAGGTGCTCAGTTTTCTTCGAACAGCTACACGGTTGGTACTTGCAGACAGACATTCGAAGCAAATATACTCGCCGCAGCAAAAACATCTAATGAATCCTGTCTTCCGGGCAACTATATCATTCCTTCTGGAGAAAAACAAACTCGGTTTACATTTTAAAAATATTTCTTTTTCCAGAATTACTTTTGATGCATAACACACGTACCATAACAACGTCTGAAAAATCAGTGCTGAAAGCTGATCGTGAATTACGCTGTGAATCGTTATTGCGTCCACTCGGTTCTGCAACTTCCACTGGGGTCCAGAAGCAGACTGTTATTTTGATAAAGTTTTTCACTTTGCGATAAAAATAAATATCAAATGGCTGACACAAAGTCGTACAGTTTGACGCTGTTACTTCTACCTTGCAAGTCGGCTGGCCATCTTCTTCTATAGACATGCTGTCATACATAACGGTATTACTTCGACCACCCAAGGAATAAAAAATAAAAAAAATGGTTCAAATGGCCATCAGTCTCCTAGAACTTTAGAACTACTTAAACCTAAGGACATCACTCACATCCATGTCCGAGGCAGGATTCGAACGTGTGACCGTAGCGGTCGCGCGGTTCCAGACTGAAGCGCCTAGAACAGCTCGGCCACCACGGCCGGCCCAGGAATCCAGTATGAGAGAAAAAAACTTGTTATAAGCAACGTATGATTTCAAAATGTTTTCGAGATATGTCTTTCAGATTTAATTCTTCTGTTTCCCAAGCTGGAGCGAGTGAAGTAAATATTTTTAAAAAGTCGGTTAAGCCATTGATCTTTTCCTTCTCCAATGACTTAATTTTTTGGTTCTTATAAACATGGAAAGAATTTAGGCAAACATTTTCCAGACGATCTGATGCAATATTTCGCAGTCTGCAAATGCGGTATTTTATGTATACCACCAACAGAGGCAAGGGTTCGTTTTTCTCCCTTATGCGATAAGTGCGTCGAACACTCGTCTTCGCAGCAGTCTTATTAGGAATTGTATTTATGCACCGAAGCTTAAAATTTTAATTCGTTGCTAATCCAAGCCGTTTCAAATCTATTTGTCCCCTTTTTTATTATTTCTTGATGATTTGCTTATCTTATTAAACTACCTATTCCTACCAGTTCCGACACGGAACGGAATAAGAAAAAAACTGCAGAATGCGCTGGGAATCAAACAAAAGTTCTCTGCTTCACAATCGGTTGCCTTAGTCGCTACGCCAGTGGCGCTTTTATTTACCAGCACGTATCTGATGAGTGCAAAGCGGCAGTAGCACCATCTTTCCTCTACGGTCTATTGTGTGTGTGTTGTCAGCTTCTCTGTGTTAATCGATTATTTGGCTGTATCATTGCAGCTGGCGTAGCCAGACAGACTTCCTGTGATACATCGATCCTGTGACCTACTTTTGTGTTTTTCAGTTTGAACTAGCAAAAGGTCACTTATTTCGTGTCCTAAAGAGTGTTTTTGGTCTGCTATGCTGCCACCTAGGCTTGTGAATTCCTCCACCGAACTAAACACCTACAATGCCTTAATCAGACCAAACTTCTCTTATGCTAACGTCGTTTGCATTGCCGAGCAAGTGAAATAGCAATAAAGAAACAAATAAAGCTGTGTATCTTGGAATCTGTCATTGACTCATCGAGTGACTTGTATGGACTATCGCAGATTTATTTTCATGTCTGAGTGAAACTTCCATGCTTGCTGTGCGCCATTGGATTCCGTCTTTGAAACTCTGTTCTTGTGATGGTCTTCGTCGCCGTCGCAATCATCTACCATGATCACAGCTCTCTGAGCGTTTACTGTCATCATCGCCAGCGCTCACATCATGAAATCTGTGCCACTTCTTGGCGTCTGTTCAACAAAGACCCATCTACCTCTAATGAACCATTGCTCCCTCTTGGAATCTACGATGCAGGAGTATTATTCACTGTGGTATTCTTAAACATCTCTAGAAGCGATTGCTGGCGATGTTAATGAAACCGCATATGGAGCATGACCAAGTGCAACTGGAAACTCTGTGATTTCACCAAGCACAGCAAAACTTGGGTATATCTGGCTGTCAGGCTGTTCGCGGCAAATTATGCAGTTCCTAAGCGGCTTCGGTTTCGGCGCTGCCTGCAGTCAGTGCAGATGGGAACATCTACGTCGTTTTCTAGCGTGCCCCCCTGCCGAGCTGCGGAAAGAAAGTTCCAATACCTTCTGCTACGTAAACATGGTCCCGCTGTAGCCGTCCAACATCGGATCTCAATTCCCAAATGGACACCCTCTTCTCTTGCTTCACATCCCAGTCACAGTTTACTGTTTATCTGTCGACAAAGAAGACCCATCAAGTCTTGCTCAAACTGCAATCAGGTTTACACGGTAGAGGGATTGTGCCTCTGAAAAGCACAACCATATTATAGTGTTGGTGTATACTTTCATACTTTCCCTATGGACCAAAAAGCATTAGTTGAAAGGTACAGATGCCTCTTCTGCACTAAAAGGGATGAAATTGCGAGGTGAAAGCGATGTATTCTTCAGTCTTTTCCCAAATTGTGGGGTACAACACAACGCGACATGCATTCCTCTCGTTAGGAATTTGGAGTCCAGTTGGCATGACCATACAATAAACATTGATGAAGAGGATATGAGGAATAATATCTTGGTTCAGTCGTAAACTGTTAAGAGTCATTTCTACCAGACAATTTTTGGGATACTTTGGAAGATTTGCTATATTCACGCCACATTATCGTATCAGATGCATACATATTACATACACAAATATGACTACACTATTGTTGCCCAAAATCGTCCAAAACTTGGCCACTTCCAATGCATTTTCTTCTGTGCAGGAAGCTGGACACAGCCAGCACTCATGCACGTGTTGAACAGTTTGGACTTATCCACAGTCGCACCGAGCATCATGTTGATCAGTGTAGCCTCATCTTGCCAGATTGACCTTTGCTCTGCCAGTTCCAGTGACTTGCATGATAGCCAGGAGGTATAATTTCTGAAACTCTCTTCCAGACTGGGCAAAGGTAGGTCGTAGTCCTCTATAGGTGAAACCTAGATTTTTCAGCAGTGGCTCTGTGTTACTCTTCATCATTTTTTTGGTCATCAGTTTTCTCATTGGTTTGCTGAGGCCCGCCACGAACGAATTCCTCACTTGAGTCCTTCATATCAGAGTAGCACTTACGCTCATCAATCCCAATTATCTGTTATATGTATTCCACTCTCTGTCTTCCTATACAGTTTTTTCTCTGTACAGAACACTCTAATATCTATGCCATATCATCCTGTCCCATCCCCTTGTCAACGCTTTCCATATGTTCCTTTCTTGACCGATTCTGTGCACAACCTCATTCCTAATCAGCTTATGTAATTTTCAACGTACTTCTATAGCACCACATCCTAAGTTTTCGAATCTCTTCTTTTCAGGTTTTCCCATAGTGAGCAATTTACAGCCGTATAATACTGTGCTCAAAACGTTGATTCTCAGGAAGTTCTCCGTCAAATGAAGGTCTATATTTAATAGTAAGACACTTCTTTTCTTCGTCCGTCAAGTGGTATTTTGCTCCCAAGGTAGCTTAATTCCTTCCGCGATTTTGGTGTTAAGTTTATACCTAATCTCATTTTCTGCTACTACTCGTTACTTTCGTGTTTCTTCGGTTTACTCTCAGTCCGTATTCTGTAATTCTTCTCAACAGGTCTTGTAATACCTCTTCACTTTCACTGAAAATCGCAATGTAATCAGCTAATCTTATCACTGGTATCATTTCTTCCTGGATTTTAGTCCTATTCTTCAATATTTCTTTTACTTTCGTCACAGCTTCTTCGCTGTAAAGATTGAATAGAAGAGGCTAAAGAACGCATCTCTGTTTTACACTCTTTTTAATCAAAGAACTTCGATCTTGATTTTCCGTTCTTATTATTCTCTGTAGGTACTGTACATTATCCGTCTTTCCCTACAACGCACTCCTTTTTTCCTCAGAATTTCGAACATCTTGCACCATTTTATAATGATTAAATCTTTTCCGAGGTCGACAAATTTGATGAAAGTGTCTTGCTTCCACTATCATTTGCGTTGTTGTAACTGCATCTCTGGTGCCTTTTCCTTACCGAAAGCCAAAGTGAACGTCATCCATATAGCTCCAAACCGACAAGTGTGCTAGTTTGAGGGGCTGACTAATATTGTCTCTGGTGAGCTTTCGACAGCAGCACTAGCCTTGATTGTTTCGCCTAGGGTTGTAAACGCCTGACGGCAAGCCTTGCGGACGCCGGGGGGTCACAGGCTTTGGTCAATACGGCTCCGAGCCGCGGCGAGACGGCGGCTCCCCGGGGGGATGCGGCCCCTTCCGCCCCCACTGCCAGCCCCCGCCGTCTCAGCCACCCCTCAAGAAATATTATGCATCGAGCTTAAACCCCGGTCCACAAATCCTGCCGCTCCAACAGATAACGCGCTTCCCCCTTTGCTATTTGGACAGGTAATGCGTAATGCTCGAAATCCGAGAAGCCTCGTCCAGTAGGATGAATTCAGGGCCGTAATAGAGAGGGTGCTGAGATTTCCCACACATTACCTTTACTCTGTGGACAGCCTTCATAGTAACCATATGATTGTTGGGCCCATGGCCATAGGTGATTGAAAAATACTGAGTCTATTTTGCCATACATCAAAATGCCGTTGCCCAGCTTTTAATCCGACACTGTGGTGGCCATTTTCAGGATAGTTTGACAGCCTCCAAGCTTCTTTGTTCTCTTTTTGCGTATCCATGGTGTCAGTAAATGAAATTTCAAGAAATCGGTTCCGTATACCACAGTCCTGGAGCCCGAAGAATGTTTCACTTTCCGCAAAACGACCGTCACGTTCCAAGAAACTACACATCAGTTAATTACAACGGTCAAAGTTTGCCTGTTTTTGAGAGCTATTCGTACTGTAAATACACTGCCCGACAAAAAAATTGAAGTACCCAGCAGAAGTTGTCGGCTGCCAACGTATTTTTGTACACGTAGACGCCATTGGCGGGTGTGTAACTGATTTGCAGCGGCAAATCTCTGTGACAACTAGAACGGCCAACAGGGTGAATTAGTGTTATTCATATTTGGTGATGTTACCATGGCCAATGGTAACAATATGGGGCGCAAACAGCTTCATATGTTGAGTGATCATTGTTAAGGACGCGGAGATGTCTCTTTACATGTGAGACAGCGCTATCCGACACAGCTGGATAGGGACTCATAGTGGGTCTCAATTGAGTCTTCTGACTGGATCGCAGAATATCCAGATTCCTAGGGCATATGGATTTGACAGTGACTTGATGTTAGATTTGATGGGGACTCGAGGGTAGGCAAACTCGTAAATTTTTAGGTCGACCGTCGAACACACTGTAATCCTTTCACATCTGCGCCTGCCACCACAGAATAAGTGAGGACTTTCTGCAATATTCTGGGTCATCCTAAATCAGTGATCGGACACTAACGATAGCTGGACTAGGGAATATATCGTGCCATGCGTTGGCTGCCTTCAGTACTGACACAAACGGCTGCGTTTGGAGTGGTACCGTGACTGGGAAGCATGGAATGCTGATGAATGACGACGCACTGTGTTCAGCAATGAACCACGGTTCTGCATTACCACCGTCGGCAAGTATGGTGGTGACCTGGCTATCTGTCGTGATGACTTCATACCACGGCTGGAGTCACTGATAGAACTCTGACGGCACGACGGTACATCACTGACATCATGTGTCCTCATGTAGTACAGCTAATGCGACAGTATCGTGGTGCTATTTTTCAACAGGAAAATGCTCGTCCCTGTTTGGTACTTGTGTCTGCGAATAGTCTGCGTGATGTTGAGGTACTTCCGTGGCCAGGAAGATCTGTCCCCGACAGAAGACGAGTAGCCCCAGCTCCGACGTCAGTTCCATCCTTGTGCAAGTATCCAGGCCATTGAGGACGAATCGCGACAGTGTTGGGCCAACTTGCCTCAAGTGAGGATGCAACGGAATTATGACTCCCTTCCCTGTCGAATCAGGGCGGAGGGGTGATGTGCCATACTGATAAATACATTACATATTTGACTCAATTTTGTAATCACTGAAACACATCAGACGACCTCTCAATCTGTGAAGTTTTATTACGTTTCCTCCTCCCCTCCCGGGTGCTTTACTTTTTTTTTTTTTTGTCAGACAGTGCGCATTAAAACTTTTAGAATAAAGACCTTGATGAACGCATTTCGTAATTGAAACAAACTTTAGTACCCGAGCAGATGTTTGCATGCTGACATTAGGTAAAAATATTTACAGCAGGACAACTAAATAAGCTACATTTCATTGTGAGTAAATTCGTTGTGAACCCATTAGAGCAGAGGGAGGAATAACAAAAATGAAATTAGGGACAAAATAACACGTGACAGATCAAGTAAGGAGGACGTTAATGGCAGACAGGCACAGACAAAGAGAGCATTGCTAGTGAAAAGCAATATACTAGTATCAATCATAGGCCTTAACGCGACGAAGAAATTTCTGTAAACGTACGTCTGGAGCACAGCATTGTATGGAAGTGAATCATGCTCTGTGGGAAAACCGGAAAAGAAGAAAACCGAAGAGTGTGTGGCATGGTGCTACAAAGGACGCCAAAAATTAAGTAGGCCGATGAAACGAAGAATTTTTTCTCAGAATCGCCAAGGAAAGGAATACGTGAAAAATGCTGATTAAAAGCAGGGGTAGAATGACAGGACATCCGGGAATAGCGTACATGACGCCCAGTAATAAACGAAGGTTTTGAAAATTGTAACGACAACAGGAAATTTGTGACTGACGTAAAGTTAACAACGCAGGTGGTTGGCAATGCCGACCAACCGTTTTTCTGACAGGTTCCATGAACTCCAAGTAAGTCGAACGTGCAGATTAGATCAGTGGTGTCTATCCTTTCTTGAAAAAGGGTTGTCTAATTGTGGGCCACACGTCGTCAGATGCTGTCCTCCATGTGCAGCTGCGTGCAAGAAAGGTAAAATATCGCATCTACAAATTTTCTAACGTAGACATTTCTGCCCGAAATATCTAGTCACATCTTTCTAAGATTTCAAACTGGGACAAAGATAGGTAACTCGCTTCACACGTACAGAAATATAAAATACTGCACTTCTCAGACCTAAAAAATACAGTATCGTATCACTACAATATCAGTGGGTAATTAGGTGTAACAATTTGTAGGGATGTGAAATTGAATGACCACATAGTTTCAGTCGTAGGTAAAACGGATGGCAGGCTTTGGTTACACGGCACGATTCTGGGTAAATGCAATCAGTTCACAAAAGGGATTGCTTATCGTAGAATATATTGCTCAAGTGTGTGTTGCACATACCATATAGGGCTAAATGCGTTTGTGGAGGGTATACAAAGAAGGGTCGCACGAATGATCATACTTGGTGGACCCATGGGAGAGCGTTATGCAGATGCTGAAACAACTGAACTAGGACACGCTTGGAGATAGACACAACATATCTCATGGAAGCCTATTTACAGTGTTTCAAGTACCAGTATTAAGCGAAGAATTTACGAATTACTGCAAGTACCTACGTACCGTGACTAGAAACACAACATTTTTTCTGTTGAAATGTAACCAGCAGTTATTTGCACCACGATGATTCCAGTTATTTCTTACAACGATCTTTTGATGTACACTAACACATAGCGCCCTTCCTCCTCCTTTTGTATCAGTCAAAGTCATTTAACAAATTCCCATGAACCCTTCGTCTCTTACTACTTAGTACTACATTTTTAATTATTTCTACTTGCTGACTAAGTACGCCAAAAATTCTCGATAGTCTATTTAGCGACTTCATATCATTATCTATCTCCTCCGTTTTTGCCATTTACCGAAGTAGATGTCGAATTACGCTGTATATAGTTCTGGTAAATGTTTTCCATAGATCTATTAATCGATTATTATTTTAATATCTATCCATTCGATGTTTTATGCGTTAATTTGCAACTGGATGTCAAATTACACTGGCTGTCAAATTACACTCTGGTGTTTCTGATTCCACGATTCACATCTACACAATGTTCTGCCTCAATTCGACGATTACCCCATGTAATGTGTAAGTAGTGACCAAATCTCCATCCAGGCTCTCATCATCCTGTATCCTTATCGTCCCAGGACATTTGCGTCAATTTCAACATTTTTTTGCACATCTGTCGGTGTACTTAAATGTAATTTATTTATTTTTCGGACAATGATTGTTACTCATGTGTTACTGCAAGAGATATATGGAGGTAGGTGATATGGATATTTCCTCAGGTTATTACGAGGCTGTAGACCTAACCTTAAAAAAAAATAGATTTAGCGACATAAAGTGGATGGCCACATAAAACAAACTTAGGTAAACTACCTGTTAGACTTGCTTGCAACTTAGTGGAAGAGTGTTAAAGAAATGTAATACTGTGATACACTGAGGACACACTTAAGCCTGGGCTTTTAATGCTCTAAAAAATAGGCTACAGACAGATAAATGATTACTACTTCCGAAAAATTGAACAATTTATCCAAGGGAAAGAGCTTCACAAATTGAGCAAGTCAGTGACATGTCGGTCCACCTTTGACCTTTATTCAAGGAGTTATTCGGTTTAGTATTGATTGATAGAGTTGTTGGATATCATTCTGAGCGATATCGTGCCAAATTTTTTCCAACTGGCGCGTAAGATCGTCAAAATTCCGAGCTGGTTGGAGGGCCCTGCCCATAATACTGCAAACGTTCTCAATTGGAGAGAACTGGCGACTTTTCCGGCCCAGGTAGGGTTTGGCCTTCACGAAGACAAACAGCAGTAACTCTCGTCATGTGCAGACAGGTATTTTCGTGGAGATGTAAACCTAGGACGGCTTTCCATGAACGGCAACTAAATGGGGCACACAACTTTGTCGACAAATCACTGTGCTGTAAGAATGCCGCTGAAGACAACCTAAGGGATACTTCCATGAAAATGGCACCCCAGACCATCACTCCTGAGTGGCTGGTCGTATGGAGGGCTGAAGTCAGGTTGGTATCCCACTACAGTCCTAGGCCTCTCCAGACACATCTTCGCTGTTCATCGGGGCTCAGTTGGAAGTGGAACTCAGCACTGAAGAAAATTCTAGTTTAGTTAAGCAGACTCGAGGTCGAAGACGAGTCTGTAGATATCCCAGACGGTGTTGGGATACCAACCTGAATGTCGCCTCCCATACTGTCCGGAAACTAGGAGCGGTGATGGTCTTGGGTGCAATTTCTTTTCATAGCAGGACCCCTTTGGTTGTCAGCTGCGCCACCCTTACAGCAAAGCGGTACGTCGACGATATTCCACGTCCAGTTTTGTTACCAATCAAGGCAAGCCATTCTAGATTTACGTCTCAGCAAAATCATGTCCAACGCACACGCCGAGAGCTCCTACTATTTGTCTTCGTGCTTGCCTAACCCTGTCTTGGCCATAAAGGTTGCCGGATCGCTCTCAAATTGAGAACGTTTGGAGCATTATGGGCAGGACCCTCCAACCAGCTCGATATCATGACGATCTAACGATCGCACTGCACGATATCCCCTCAGGAGGATATCCAACAATCTATCTATCAGTCCCAAGGCAAATAACTGTTTACATAAGGACCCGGTGTGAACCAACGAGTTATTGACTTGCTCAGTTTGTGAAGATCGTTCTGTTGAATGAATGATCTAATATTTGTGAAACTGTAATCATTTGTTCGTCTGACCATGTATAGCACATCTACCGATGTCCGTTCTGTTAGGATAATATTTTTATGATACTTTTTTTGTCTTTTTTGTCTTAGAGTGTATTATTCCTGAGTATGGCACCCACACCGCGCTGAATTAACACAAGGTTGGAGAAGAGCGTGCGTTTCATCACGGGATCGTTTACTCGGCCTTCGAGAAGCTACAATGGTAAACGCTACAATAGAGGCATACTGTGTATCATGGAGAGAGCTACTCTTGAAATTCGGAAAGTGTGTGTTGAAAGAACAGTCGGGCGATATATTTCTTCCTTTCACATACCGCATCATTTGAGAAAGTTTCGAGACTGGACTAGGTTAAAATATAAAATGTTGAGGTGGTAGTTTTAATGGTTCAGGAATAGTACTAGGTTCTCCCTAATTGCGTACATAGCACAAAATGTTAATACAACCACGTGAAATATAAAAGTCCTTCTGTGGGATGTTGTTCAACTAGCGTGCTACATTGGCTTGAATGCTTTGAACAGTTGATTTAAATATGTTCGTTGTTCAGTTACGTTGACACACTACCGACGCACTCCGATTACTTAACAACGTATACTCACAACTGACTGGGCTAATACATATCTGTTGTTTGCAGTTGTTAGTTGAAACTGCCATCATAGCGACAGCGCTGACTTTGATTGTGCGTCAGGAATAAAATCAGACTTCGATCTTTTTCAAAGGGCGATGTATATCTCGCGAAATGACTACGACCAGAGTGTCAGAGAAATTAGAGTTCATGTGGAAGTTTATAGGTATTCCAGACGTATATATACATACTGAAGTGACGAATGTAAATTTGTACCAAGGTCGGGGTTCGAACACAGGTTTCCTGTTCACTACACAGATGCGCTAACCACTACGCCACCGTGGCACAGCGGCTGTGCCTAACTGCACGGACTACCCTAGCACGCCTCACCCCTTTATCCAAACTCCACTTGGTATTCCTCATAAACCAGAGCAGCATGGCAGAGGCTCTCGAACTGCATTGGAAAAGGACCTCAGCATCGGACGAAATGGCATCCTGCCTGAAACCCATTCATAGGCGCTTCAGTCAAGTGGAACTATGTGGAACAACATACACTCCTGGAAATTGAAATAAGAACACCGTGAATTCATTGTCCCAGGAAGGGGAAACTTTATTGACACATTCCTGGGGTCAGATACATCACATGATCACACTGACAGAATCACAGGCACATAGACACAGGCAACAGAGCATGCACAATGTCGGCACTAGTACAGTGTATATCCACCTTTCGCAGCAATGCAGGCTGCTATTCTCCCATGGAGACGATCGTAGAGATGCTGGATGTAGTCCTGTGGAATGGCTTGCCATGCCATTTCCACCTGGCGCCTCAGTTGGACCAGCGTTCGTGCTGGACGTGCAGACCGCGTGAGACGACGCTTCATCCAGTCCAAAACATGCTCAATGGGGGACAGATCCGAAGATCTTGCTAGCCAGGGTAGTTGACTTACACCTTCTAGAGCACGTTGAGTGGCACGGGATACATGCGGGCGTGCATTGTCCTGTTGGAACAGCAACTTCCCTTGCCGGTCTAGGAATGGTAGAACGATGGGTTCGATGACGGTTTGGATGTACCGTGCACTATTCAGTGTCCTCTCGACGATCACCAGAGGTGTACGGCCAGTGTAGGAGATCGCTCCCCACACCATGATGCGGGGTGTTGGCCCTGTGTGCCTCGATCGTATGCAGTCCTGATTGTGCCGCTCACCTGCACGGCGCCAAACACGCATACGACCATCATTGGCACCAAGGCAGAAGCGACTCTCATCGCTGAAGACGACACGTCTCCATTCGTCCCTCCATTCACGCCTGTCGCGACACCACTGGAGGCGGGCTGCACGATGTTGGGGCGTGAGCGGAAGCCGACCTCACGGTGTGTGACCGTAGCCCAACTTCATGGAGACGGTTGCGAATGGTCCTCGCCGATACCCCAGAAGCAACAGTGTCCCGAATTTGCTGGGAAGTGGCGGTGCGATTCCCTACGGCACTGCGTAGGATCCTACGGTCTTGGCGTGCATCCGTGCGTCGCTGCGGTCCGATCCCAGGTCGACGGGCACGTGCACCTTCCACCGACCACTGGCGACAACATCGATGTACTGTGGAGACCACACGCCCCACGTGTTGAGCAATTCGGCGGTACGTCCACCCGGCCTCCCGCATGCCCACTATACGCCCTCGCCCAAAGTCCGTCAACTGCACATACGGTTCACGTCCACGCTGTCGCGGCATGCTACCAATGTTAAAGAATGCGATGGAGCTCCGTATGCCACGGCAAACTGGCTGACACTGACAGCGGCGGGCACAAATGCTGCGCAGCTAGCGCCATTCGACGGCCAACACCGCGGTTCCTGGTGTGTCCGCTGTGCCGTGCATGTGATCATTGCTTGTACAGCCCTCTCGCAGTGTCCGGAGCAAGTATGGTGGGTCTGACACACCGGTGTCAATGTGTTCTTTTTTCCATTTCCAGGAGTGTAGTTTCATTTGATTAAATCACCTAAGCCTGGGTGTCAGACTCCTCCGCGTTTCGTTCGATACCGAGATACCCTCAGCCATGCCCGTCGGGGTGGTTTGCGGAGAGTACCTGTAGATGTGGAATATAGTCAAATTAAATCGGGTGATGCTGAGGGAATTAGATTAGGAAATGAGACACTTAAAGTAGTAAAGGAGTTTTGCTATTTAGGAAGTAAAATAACTGATGATGGTCGAAGTAGAGAGGATATAAAAGGTAGACTGGCAATGGCAAGGAAAGCGTTTCTGAAGAAGAGAAATTTGTTAACATCGAATATAGATTTATGTATCAGGAAGTCGTTTCTGAAAGTATTTGTTTGGAGTGTAGCCATGTATGGAAGTGAAACATGGACGATAAGTAGTTTGGACAAGAAGAGAATAGAAGCTTTCGAAATGTGGTGCTACAGAAGAATACTGAAGATAAGGTGGATAGATCACGTAACTAATGAAGAGGTATTGAATAGGATTGTGGAGAAGAGAAGTTTGTGGCACAACTTGACTAGAAGAAGGGATCGGTTGGTAGGACATGTTTTGAGGCATCAAGGGATCACAAATTTAGCACTGGAGGGCAGCGTGGAGGGTAAAAATCGTAGAGGGAGACCGAGAGATGAGTACACTAAGCAGATTCAGAAGGATGTAGGTTGCAGTAGGTACTGGGAGATGAAGCAGCTTGCACAGGATAGAGTAGCATGGAGAGCTGCATCAAACCAGTCTCAGGACTGAAGAGAACAACAACAACAACAACCTGTAGATGTACAAAACGAGATTTTCTAAGACAATGCGCTGGCTGTGTTGGAGAAATAAGACACAGGTGATTTTTTCGTGAATGTGTTGCTGAAAACACGGCAAATTCGAATCGTGGTAACCGATCCGTAATATGAATCGAACTCTTCTTGCATAGTATTTTAAGCAATTCGCACACCTTCTTAGAGATTTTATGAACCCTGTAGTATTAACACCAAATACGATTACATTTTATGGGGAGGATTAGAGGATTAATGCATAATGTCACGGGACCGTACAGGAGCTGTCGTCAGCGGGTGGTGGAGATGGCGGTCGCTGCCGACGGGAAGCCGAGGCGGCACGCAGTCCCAGGCGACAAGTAATCAGAGCCGCCGTATCGACAATCAGCAGCGCAGCCCAGGCTGGCCGCTCCCCCACCCCCGCTTGTAATTACGACCTCCCCTGGGATCTCCCACTCGTTCCTCAGCCTGCTGCACGCTCACAAGAACCGCTGCGTACACTCCACCGACTGCCACTGCCACATTTCTTGCAGCAACGGCGTTTAGAACAAGATTATGCACCGCGCCGTCTCTCCCCACAGTCATAGGAGTAAATACACAAAAAATTAACGAGATGCATTTATTCCAGGTCTGACATACGAACATAATGAGAAAATGTTTCGGTCTGACAGTAAAAGACGTTGTAATGACATATTTTGAAGAAAACTGTCTAATAAGACGTTACTGGCACTGATTCAGAAAATATCGTTTTTGTGAAACACGATTGGCTCTTTGTTTATATGAAGTAGTGAACGCTGTCGGCAAGTGATCTCACATTTATTCCATATCAGCTGAGTACCCGGCGTTGGGTAGTTATGTATTTATTCAAATCGTTTATTAGTCCATTTCCTCCTTACCCTTCTTTTTGGCCATCTCCACAACCCCATCTCTCTCTACCCAATATCCTCTGCCCACTGCTATCTGCTCCTCTCTCTGTCTATCTTCTCCTGTCCTCTCTCTCTTCCAATATGCTCCTCCGCCCTCTATCCGTCTGCTCCTTTAGCCACTGTCTATCTTCTTGTCCTTCCTCTAATTCCATCTCTTTCTCCCCATTTCTTTTCAAACTCCCCCTACCTCTTCTTTCCGTCTCATTCTCCCCCTTTCTCTGTCCATCTCCTCCTACACCACCCCCTGTTCATATCCTCACGTTTCCTTTCTGTGTTCAACTACACCTCAGCCCTCTGTCCATCTCCTCCTCCTCTCTTTCCCCATTAATTTCCTCTTTCCCTCTTCATCTCCTCCTCCTTCATCTCTCTGCCTCTCTCTCTCTCCCTAACTCCGTCTATCTCCTCCTCTTTCCTTTCTCTGTCCATATCCTCCTCTCCCTTCTCTCTGTCCATTTCGTCCGCCCCTATCTTTATCCATCTCCTCTTCTCCCCTCTCTTTGTCCATTTCCCCTACCCCTATCTCTGTCCACCTCCTTCCCCTCCTATCTCTACCTATCTGCTCCGTTACCATCGCTCTCTATCCATCTCCTCGTCCTCACTTCTTTCTTCACGTTACCACTCTCACCTCAACAAGAGGCTGATGGTTCTTGTCTCTATGGTTTTTCTACCCAGGTTAACTCATATGTGTACCAAATTTAATCGTAAACGCTCCAGTGGTTTAAGATGAGCTTTTTACATGTGGCTTTGGTCGCATATGCAGATCTCAAGTATACAGGGTGCTTATAATTAAAGTCTCAAAACGCTTTAGAAATAACACCACTGGTCAGAATGACATCAAATTGCAAAAATGGCTCAAATGGCTCTGAGCACTATGGGACTTAACTGCTGTGGTCATTAGTCCCCTAGAACTTAGAACTACTTAAACCTAACTAACCTAAGGACATCACACACATCCATGCCCGAGGCAGGATACGGACCTGCGACCGTAGCAGTCCCACGGTTCCGGACTGCGCGCCTAAAACCGCGAGACCACCGAGGCCGGCATCAAATTGCAATAGAATATTATCGGAGAAGGGGAAAACGTATGGCAGAAGAAAAATAAATAGTTACAAAATGTAACAATAGATGGCGTTGTAAGTATTATAATTTAATAGTGGTCGACTATGAATGACAAATGAATCATACAACAATGCTTAAGGTGTACGTTTGATGTTAAATAAACTGTACTACTCAGTGTGCATGGGTGTACAGGTGTGATACTGTTAGTTACGTAAGCCCATCCACCACGAGAAGGTCATATCACATCAGATGGGAAGAATCGGTTTTTAATTGTCCTGAGGCCAAAAACCGCATAAAAAGCATCACTCACATCGGTTTTTAATTTCCTGAGACCAAAAACTGCATAAAAAGCATCAAACAAAATCAAGTCGGATTATTGATTTCCGTGTGTCTTGTTGCAAAACTTGTTTAAATTGCTGTCCACCGTTTTCTGCAACAAGCTGAAATCGAGAACAGCTTGTTCCACAACTGGTCGAAGTGTTTCTGGGTTCACGTTCAGAATGTGTTGTGCAACCCTACCTTCAGTGCAGTTAAGTTTGCAATCAGAACACTGAACACAACATCTTTCAGATAGCCCCATAGCCAGCAGTCACACGGTTTAAGATCAGGTGATCGGGGCGGCCAGGCTGGAGGGAAATGGCGGCTGATAATTATAGCATTTCCGTAATGGCGATTCTGCAGCTGCTTCACTGGATTTGCAATGTGCGGAGGTGCGCCATCTTGCATAAAAAAATGATCCCATCCACAGATCCACGCTGGAATGACGTGGTTGCGCAAACGACACTCATAGCATTTATCAGAATGACGGTACAGCTAACAGAATCGGAAGCACCTGTCTCTTCGAAAAATATGGCCCCCTGATGAATGATGCTGTAAACCCGCACCACACAGTGACCTTTTCAGGATGATGTGGTACTGGTTGACTTGCATTTCACACATATTCAACATATTTCACGCTTATTGTAGAGATATTTCAGCTGTATGTCTAGCAAATCTCGCTCTGCAGTTTCACTTTGACGCTGCCGTATATTTATCACGTATATCCTGAGCTATGTGCAGTACAATGGTATAATTTTGCTGGTATATCCAGTGGCATATGTGTCTAGCGCCTGCGAAATGTGTTGTGAATAGATTTAGTAGTAAAGAAGTAATAAATTAAATCGTCATGCTTGATGCGGCAATTTTTGACTCATCTCAGTGTTTATGACGTCATATCTCCTGGACTATCAGCCACAAATTGATATACTTATTTTTATAGTCACACTCAGCGGTGTGTGTGAATTCTGTCTGCAAAATGTGTTGCGGATACAGTTAGCAGTAAAAAAGAAATAAATTAAAACGTCGTGCTTAATGTGACAATTTTACTGCATGGACAGCGAAAATGTGGCAAGAGACAAATATTTTTCCTTTCATTATTTTGTGGGAGCCATCAGCGAGAAAAAGCTTCACAAAGGTTTGAAATTATGTGTAAAGTCTTTTACAAGCCTCTAGGCGCTGTCATTCTGAAATACTAGATGACTAAAGTACTTTTCACTTCTTCCCCCACCCGTTTGGTAGGTGGATCGTTCTTAATCCAACAGTGATTCTTTCCAGACAATAAATGATATGTTTACCAAATTTGGTTGAAATCTGTCCTGTGGATTAGGATTATACATACATACATAACTACGTACATACATACGTGCGCACGTACATCCATGTTTATAATTTGTATGGATTTCTAGATTTCCAGAACCCTTTTTATATCATTCCTCATAAGTGACTTCAAACAAAATTGCATGTAATGGAGTACGTTCGGCTTCTGTATGGATTCTTCAGCAGTTTGGTACATTACAAAGCTAATATGATCCATTATCTCTTTGAGACTTTCTGTTTGCTCACATACTGCTTTCTGGCTCTATAATGTCCAATTTACCTTGTTAAGCGTCCACGTTTGTTGACCCACACTGGAAAATGTTCACTAGAATGCCGATCTGCTGCCACTTTTCAATGAACACAGTCTGTTAGAGCTGGAGAGCACAGACAATGTCAATCGCTCAGTGCGACACTATAGTATACATAAGTGTCAGGTGGAAAAAATTAAAAAGCTATGTACCCTTTCAATGGAAAACTCACCCTGTGACTAGATCCACGGGGCATGTGGTAGCTGAACACCACAGCACTTCATTGAATTCCTCCATTGTGAAGAATGGACGGGGTAGTTGTTTCTTAGGAATTTCAACACATATTTGTCCAGTGGGTCGTGTGGCTGTAGGCGAAAAAATGTAAGAGCCCTATAGATTGTCATGCTACTCATAAAGAAGAAAGGGAATCTATTACTCTATGCGTCCTCCATTACGCACCATATGGAGATAAATGGAATACAGATGCATATTGCAAAGAGAGTATGATTTTCCCATGGTACACCACCTCGGTTGACTTTTTTACAATGCATGGGCCTTTTTTTATTTATTTATTTGAATAGCGCCCATCCGCTCACGCCGACGTAATTTTTCCCAGTTGGCGAATGCCATGTTGAGCTTAGTCGAATACAAATGCGTATTGCAAAAAGAGTAAGATTTTTCCATAGTGCACCACCTGTAGAAAGCACCATCTTAGCCTCAACGTTTTTTACATTGCTTTGGCCCTTTGCTTTGCGAATGGCGTCTATCCGCTCTCGCCAACGTTATTTCGTAGTTGGCGAGTGTGGCTATGAATGTAAAAGGTTATGATAATACTTATACTTCGAGGATACACTGGACGATTTTCACGATTCGGAAATCAACAGATACTGAAAGCAAACTTGGTGAATTCCTATTGTACCTTGCTGCCATACTTATAGATTAATAATAAGTGTTTTCGATTTTTAATATTCAAATACCTTTCGGCAATTCGGAAGTTGTTTTCTTTATTATGACCAATGCTAACATAGTTCTGAAATTTAGAAAACCTAAGCCTCTCGCAGGAAGAGTAATTTTCTTATTTGTACCCTAGTTTCATAACTTGTCCACTATTAAACCTTACGTTCAAAATTATCCGTTACGGTGTACGACTTTTAACTATTACAGGTCTTGAAACTATGTAATAATTAAAATTTATTTTCAAAGCATAAATTCTTTATTGTGTGTTCTGTTTTTGAATCAAAGTGTTTTCCATTCTGAGTAGTGTGCTCTTACTGTAACTCTGCAGATTATGTCTTCTGATTTTTGCAGTTCGAAATTTAGTACTAAATGCATTTATTCGCTTTAATTACGCCGACATGAGAGCTAGTACCAGAATTAATCCTCTATCATTTATTTTCATTTACGAGCTGGTGTCTTAGCATTGATACTGAAAATGTTATTCTTTGTTCATTATTACACAAATTTCTTTTAGCATTACTCGTGAATTTCTTTGGAGGTCATTATATTCATTCTAGAGGCCAAAGTTATTAAAATTTAATAACATAATCCTCTTTACTTAGCCCAGGGAAAAGGGAGGCTTAAACGAAAATTAATGGTGTAAGACGACGCACGAAGAACAACTAAAGCAAACTGAAGAAGCAACCTTTTTGTTTCTATCAGGCAACGGGCGAAAACCGTTATTCATTTTGCCACGTGTTCACAGTGGAGAGTATTTACGATCTCTTCAACGATTATGTTCTTATGTCACCCTTGTGACGAAGTTTTGTGCAGTGCAGGTGAACAATTTTGGTATTTTAATTCGCGCTTTGGCCTTAGCGTATACACATGGTTTCCATTGACAAAGTATAGTGCCAGTGAGTATCCCGAACGTGTAACCGTTAAACATAGTTTAGTCATCAATAGCCGTACCTAGCAGTCACTGATCCTTCTACAGTCAACGCTCTCACAAGTTACACACATATGTCTTCCTTAGAGTCAGTTTAATAGAATACAACAGGCTGTTCGCGGATAACATTACTGCCTATTAGAAAGTTGCAACGACAGAAAACTGTAGCGAAATGCAAGAAAACCTGCAGAGCATCAAAGTTTGGGTCGCGGTTTGCAACGGGATCTCAACATAAATAAAATATTGCAAAAAAACCCAGGAAGAGCCATCGCTGTCCCACAACAACTGTAAAATACTCGTATTTAGGCGCAACTCTCTGGAGTAACCTACAGTGGTCGATCATGTTAACTTAGGTGTGGGGAAAACAAGTTTTAGGCTGAGAATCAAGATTCAGTCCAGTCCTAAGGAAATGTAAACAATCCACGAAACACGTGGCTTACAAAAACTCTTTAGATCTGTTCTCGAATATTGCTCGTCAGTCTGAGGTCCTTACCATACGGGATTAACAGAGGAGACAGAGAAAATTTAAAGAAGAGAGACGCGTTTTGCGAATATTTCGCTTACAACACACAAAAGCGTAACTGAGATGCTCGTAAAAGTCTAGTTGCAGATATTACAGAAAAGTCGTTGAGCATAAAGAAGAGGACCTACGTTAAACTGCCGAAAGAGTAATTTCCAACGCGAGTCTAACGACTCCCAGATACGAGGGGTACCCAATAGAAATAGAACTAATTTTTTGGCTGGCAGAGCTTTTGTAGCACCGCTTTTTGCCGCTAGGAGCACATAGAGCGAAAATTCCAGTCAGTAATCTGAGTCCCGTCGCTGAAGAGGGTCAGTAGTATGTCAATTGATGAAGAGGTTGTGGAGCTTTCGAGAGTGACTTGGAGCTCGGAGTAGTGATTTGTGACAGAAAGTTTGGAAATGAAAAGCGTGGATGCCAATTTTGTGCCACGACTGCTCACTACTGAACAAAAACAAGGGCGCGTGGAACCATGCTGAGCTTTAAAAGAAGAGTCCCGAGATAATGCAATTTTTTTTTTAAAAATTATCACACATGTCGAAACTTTGAGCTATGTTACGACCCTGAATAAAGATGACAATCAAGTCAGTGGAAGACTTCAAGTTCACCTTACCGCAAGAAAGCTTATCAGGTGCAATCAGTCATCAAGATAATGCTGATTAGTTTTTCCATTGTGAGAGGAGTTCCGTAGGGTCAGATAGTTAGCTGGGCTTCCTAATCGGAAGTTTTGAGAAGAGTGCGCAACAGTGTGCGGCGGTAGCGGCTGGATTCTTGGCGGTCGGGTGGCTGGTTTTTCCATCATGACAATGCTTCTGCCCACACAGTCCTGTGTGGACGACAAGTCTTGAACAAAAACTGTACGACCCGTGTTCCTCAGTCCCCATACTCACCGACCTTGCCTTGTGCGGCTTTTTTTCTGTCTCCTGGAATGAAAAGAGACATAAAAGGAAAGAGTTTTGCAGTTGTTGCTGAGCTGAAGAAAAAACTATGCAGTCGCCGTTAAGCACCACAAAAGAGGAATTTAAATAGTATTTTGAAAAATGGAATAAAATATGAGACAAATGTATTAGTGTAAGTGGAGAGTACTCTGAAGAGGACTGAAACTTTTTGTTTAAAATGTGAGTAAATAATTTCAAAAAGTTCGTTTCCTTTTGGTTACCCCTTGTACGATTTGAGAAATGACGAGGACAGGAAAGTTCACGTACGGAAATGCCATATTTCAGTCTTTAGATGGCTTTTATTTATTTTCAAATAACCAATTTCGGACCAGCTGCCCATTGTTAGATCATTCCTTACAGTTACACAGTAAGTGACAGCGATCTTGCAGTTACGTATCGATAGGTTACTCTGTAACAGTGACAAATGATCTGAATATGGGGAGCTAGCCCGAAATCCTTTATTTAAAAATAAATTAAAGCAATGTGCACTATGAAACTGGACGGGTTCCCGGGTTCGATTCCCGGCGGGGTCAGGGATTTTCTCTGCCTCGTGATGACTGGGTGTTGTGTTATGTCCTTAGGTTAGTTAGGTTTAAGTAGTTCTAAGTTCTAGGGGACTGATGACCATAGATGTTAAGTCCGATAGTGCTCAGAGCCAAACTGGACATCTTAGTACAAATAAGGCTCGCAGACACCCTCTAGTGAGAAACATGTCTAGGTTTGATAAAGTTTCAGAGTGATTCAGGATCATTTGTGAAACGCCAGTACGTGGATGCTGTGCGATCTCCACTTTCATAAATTGTCTATCATACCATGCCATCTTAGCCTGCGTCGCAAGAAGTTAGTGCGTAACTTCCTCATTGTGACTGAGTTAACTGGAATCATGGTGAATAAGGACACTATGTCAAAACTTACAAGAATATCTTCAGGAGCCAGAAATAGTCCAGGTTACTCAATAAAATGACGCGAGTCCCAATTTATCGTTGTAAACGAGTTTTCAGTTATCTTCCTATTTCGTTATGATTTTCATAACGGATATTTTTACAGAAAATTTGACTGCTCTTTTTAGACATTGCCTTACTTCAAGCCAGTTCCAGTGGGACGATGAATTTTATGAACAACTTGATGGTGTAGCAATGGGTAACCCATTAGATCTTGCGAACGCTAATTTCTATATGGAGAAATTCGAACAATCGGCTCTGGACAAAGCAAATAAGAAACCATCTCGCTGGTATCGGTTTGTAATTGACACATTTGTGGTTTGGTCCCATGGTAGAAAGGCTTTGGACGAATTCTTTGATCATCTAAATAAAATTAATCCAAAAATCTAGTTCACACGGTAATGGAAAATAATAACAGAATATATTTGTTGGATGTTTTAGTTATGAGACGGTCCGATGAAAGTTTGGAACAGAGTTTTTCAGAAAGTAACACATACGGACAGATATTTGCATAGAAACTCCAATCGCTATTCACAATAAAAGATTAGATTAGATTAGATTTACTTTCATTCCAATTGATCCGTAGTGAAGAGTTCCTCCAGGATGAAGAACATGTCATTTAAAGTCTTGTCTATAAAGCCGAACGGATGAGCACATCGGAACACCTGAACGCTGAAATAAAAGATCTGAAGCAGCCCTTCGAGAAAAATGGCTGCTCAGGGAAAGAGGTAAAGAGAATTTTGCGACCAAGGAACTGAAGACCGAAGGACAATGATGAACCAAAATGACGGAAAAGTACAGTTTCACTCCCAGTTATTAAGAAAGTAACCGATAATATCGGTAAGATTTTACAGAAACATGACATCAAACCTGTCTTTAGACCAACAAAGAAAATAAGTCAAGTACTCCGATCTGTGAAGGGGAAACGCCCTCCTCTGTCGACATGTGGTGTATACAAAATTCCGTGTATGTTTGGTAAAATTTATATTGGAACTATCAAGAGGAGCGTAAATACACGGCTAAAAGAACACAAAAGATTTTGCTGACTAGGAAAAATAGAGAAATCAGCTGTAGCAGAACATGCTCTTCAGTTAGGAAACCACGAAATGAAGTTCTCTGAAATAGAAATTTTATCTACAACGTCAAATTATTATCCACGACTATGTAGAGAAGCCAATGAAATTTATAAGCATCAGGATAATTTTAATAGGAAAGAGGAGGCAATGAAACTTAGCGACGTATGGCAGTAGCTCTGCAGAACTGCTAGACAATTTTATCTCTGACAAGACGACAATCGACAGTTAAGTTTTATCTTTGACAAGGTTTATCTCTGCTCATCGCGTGTTACTTCTACAACGCCCCCTTTCCTACAGTATATATGTCGCTCTCAAACGTCCTACCTGTTGGTCGGCAAGACTCAGCGGAGGAGCGCCTCTGAGGATGTCCAGCGCAGTCCTGGACCAAACGTCAGCAACAGAAGAGCTTCTTGGACCACGACCTCACATCTCGAAAGGTTTACCAGCAGCAATGAGAGGTAACGCCCCAAATTTGGAATTTGCGGCACACTCTTGATATTGTGGATCTGGGAATACTGAATTCCCTAACGATTTCCGAAATGGAATGTCGCATGCGTCTAGTTCCAACTACCATTGCGCTTTGAGAGTCTGTTAATTCCCGTCGTGAAACCATAACCACGTCGGACACATTTTCGCGTGAATCACCTGAGTACAAAAGACAACTACGCTAATGCACAGCCATTCACAATATTTATGACATCTGTCATATCAACACGTTCATTTTTTTCAGTTCATATAGTTGCAGGTCTGTGACTTCCTTGTATGACATTACCCCTTTGCCCAATATGTCTGACGTTATAACGATGACATCACATGACAAATTCGGCGACTGCGACAATCTAAGCGATCAGGTCGCTTAATGGGAATGCCACCAAGCCAGTACGATCAGTGTGTTTACTCTATCATATGTTGTTGAACTTGAGGCGAGTTACAGAGTTGACGAATCATCTGGAGCAATGATGTATTTCGTGCCACAAAGTATTCACCAGTAAAAAGTTAATTTCGGCATTATCTATTTATTTGGATAGTTCTTGCCATTATGCTTTTCATTTCCCTCTGACTACCAGACTGTAGACATTTAAAAGATCTGCAGTTGGTCACATTCTCCATCGTGAACGACTGCATGTAGCTGTTTCATTTAGACTAACGCCGCAGTGACCTTTTACCCAGCACATGGTAACAACCTGTTTCGTAGTTGTGAACTTAAATATTAGGTTCAGAATGTTACATGCTAGAGTCATTCGTCCACGAGGTAGGTGTCAAAGTAATTCAGACACCGACCTGGAATCAGAGAAGATGTAAGTGCCTGTTTATGTGTTTGTATGTTGACGCTATAGACTGCATTAATGACAGCACTCTGCGCCCTCGATAAGAGACTCTGTGGCAGTGATGGAGGTTGACAGTGTTAGCGCGAGCGTATGGTTTGAACATGTGTCCTTCATGGAGATTTAATATTGATTGGACCTGGATTGTAAATTGATGATTGATGTACTTACTAATGTTTGGGAAATGGAATTGTTGACGATTATATAATTTTGGAACTGAATGTCACATGACTAAGGTAAAATCTGCTAAATACATTGTTTGCTCTGCAACAAAATCTTGCCTTTGCTAATCACATGCCTCTTAGTAGTTAGAGCATACAGTAGTTAGAATCTTTTATTTAGCTTGCTGTAGATGCTGCTTGCTGTTGTCGCTGTAGTTCGAGTAATGAAGATTGAGGTGAGCGAGTTCTTTTGTGTTAATTATTTGCAGTGAGATGCGGAAACGTTTGACTGTGAACTAAAAATACACTCCTGGAAATTGAAATAAGAACACCGTGAATTCATTGTCCCAGGAAGGGGAAACTTTATTGACACATTCCTGGGGTCAGATACATCACATGATCACACTGACAGAACCACAGGCACATAGACACAGGCAACAGAGCATGCACAATGTCGGCACTAGTACAGTGTATATCCACCTTTCGCAGCAATGCAAGCTGCTATTCTCCCATGGAGACGATCGTCGAGATACTGGATGTAGTCCTGTGGAACGGCTTGCCATGCCATTTCCACCTGGCGCCTCAGTTGGACCAGCGTTCGTGCTGGACTTGCAGACCGCGTGAGACGACGCTTCATCCAGTCTCAAACATGCTCAATGGGGGACAGATCCGGAGATCTTGCTGGCCAGGGTAGTTGACTTACACCTTCTAGAGCATGTTGGATGGCATGGGATACATGCGGACGTGCATTGTCCTGTTCGAACAGCAAGTTCCCTTGCCGGTCTAGGAATGGTAGAACGATGGGTTCGATGACGGTTTGGATGTACCGTGCACTATTCAGTGTCCCCTCAACGATCACCAGAGGTGTACGGCCAGTGTAGGAGATCGCTCCCCACACCATGATGCCGGGTGTTGACCCTGTGTGCCTCGGTCGTATGCAGTCCTGATTGTGGCGCTCACCTGCACGGCGCCAAACACGCATACGACCATCATTGGCACCAAGGCAGAAGCGACTCTCATCGCTGAAGACGACACGTCTCCATTCGTCCCTCCATTCACGCCTGTCGCGACACCACTGGAGGCAGGCTGCACGATGTTGGGGCGTGAGCGGAAGACGGCCTAACGGTGTGCGGGACCGTAGCCCAGCTTCATGGAGACGGTTGCGAATGGTCCTCGCCGATACCCCAGGAGCAACAGTGTCCCTAATTTGCTGGGAAGTGGCGGTGCGGTCCCCTACGGCACTGCGTAGGATCCTACGGTCTTGGCGTGCATCCGTGCGTCGCTGCGGACCGGTCCCAGGTCGACGTGCACGTGCACCTTCCGCCGACCACTGGCGACAACATCGATGTACTGTGGAGACCTCACGCCCCACGTGTTGAGCAATTCGGCGGTACGTCCACCCGGCCTCCCGCATGCCCACTATACGCCCTCGCTCAAAGTCCGTCAACTGCACATACGGTTCACGTCCACACTGTCGCGGCATGCTACCAGTGTTAAAGACTGCGATGGAGCTCCGTATGCCACGGCAAACTGGCTGACACTGACGGCGGCGGTGCACAAATGCTGCGCAGCTAGCGCCATCCGACGGCCATCACCGCGGTTCCTGGTGTGACCGCTGTGCCGTGCGTGTGATCATTACTTGTAGAGCCCTCTCGCAGTGTCCGGGGCATTTTTTCCATTTCCAGGAGTGTATGTTGCGGCGCTGTGTGACACCAGTCTCCAGTACAACTGTCATGCACATAAATTACTATATGGATGACCAAACAGGCCAAGAGGGACCATGGACGACGAATTGTCAAAGTAAGATTTATTTGCGTTGAACACTACCTGCATTTCGAGCGTTGCAACATAGCGGAATACGTAAGTGCGTCTCAGTGGCGGGACTAGCTCAGCTTTCAGCTGACAGAGCTAAATGTCCATTATAAGTGCAATGTAGGGCATTATAAGGATGTTGCTTGTTTCTCGTGCTTAATCTAGTTTGTTCTTTGAAGTGTGTGGGGTGACGACGCTGGTCACATGAAGTAAGGCGTAAGGCTTTCAAACGGGATGTCGGATATATATATATATATATATATATATATATATATTGATTGATCAACTACTGTCCATATGTAATTTGAAAAGCCGTTGCTACACTACCCCGGATGATCACAGCCGGCGAGTATGGTGGCGACCACGGGAGAGGTGCCATTTTTCCAATGTTTTGGAGAGACACCGCAGTATTACTCCTGCACATATGTTCATCACATCTCACATACTGTGCGTCCCAGGACAATGCATTCTAGAAGTAAATTCAAGAAGTATGCTTTTCACGTAGACTTTGTGTTAGAAAAGTGGTATTGACAACAGAAAGTATGCGATAAAGATTATACAGATAATACTGTAATGTGGCCCTTCAGATACTCCGCTGCATTCTAAACGGAGTGTCCTGGTTCCACACAAAAATAAAAGCACCGCGAAATCGACTTAAATAACCATACATTCTGACGCCACATGTGACGCGCACTTATTTGGTAAAATCTGCACGCTTTCTGGCCTCATTAACCACTACCTGTTGAGACAAAGGTCTTGGTGTGCACTAACTACCAAGTGTTGCATAACCTGCTGTTATGCAACACTTCAATAATAGCAGGTGGACTCACATAAAGAAATATGACACGAAACTCCAGCCAACGTCTTGTCACAGTAACTTATAATACATTACATATATGGAAACATCTTAATAAAACAATGTAAGCTACTGCTTTTAGGTAATAAACGAGCAAAGAAATGTAATGACTACTTGGCTAAGGATCAAGTGGGTATGGAATAAGCCTCATTAATATATATATATATATATATATATATATATATATATATCAAGAATTAATTTACATAATGTTACTCCAATCATTAAGCTGAGAGGAGACATATAATGAAAAAATAACTTAAATTTCATTAAACTGAGAGGAGATATACCAGCTCTAGAAGAATGGAACCGGAATTTCCCTACAGATGATGCTAGCCGTCAATGTAGGGCCCGTGAGACGCATCTGCAGCGCCATCTGGTTCCTGTAACGGCTGACGACGAATGTCAACACACAGTAACCCAAGTTTCATGCATCGGTATCTGTTTCAAACCCGTAAACATGTCGACTTTTGTACCTACGATCTACGATTTTCGGTCAGAATAAGTTTTCTGTTATCAAATGGCTCTGAGCTCTTTGGGACTTAACATCTGAGGTCATCAGTCCCCTAGAACTTAGAACTATTTAAACCTAACTAACCTAAGGACATCACACACATCCATGTCCGAGGCAGGATTCGAACCTGCGACCGTAGCGGTCGCGCGGTTCCAGACTGAAGCGCCTAGAACCGCTTGGCCACCCCGGCCGGCTTTCTGTTATCATTTGAAGGAAACTGCTGCAGAATCACATAGAATGCTTGTCTAAGCTTTCGGGAACATGCTCTTCGGAAAACATAGGGTTTCGAGTGGTTCAAGAAATTCAAAAGTGATGATTTTGCGGTGAGAAATGACGAGCGCGGGAAACCACCGAAAAAAGTTGGAAGACAACGAATTGCCGGCCTTATTGGATGGAGATGATACTCATACTCAAAAGGACCTCGCGGAACAATTGAATGTGACGAAGAAAGCTGTTCCTCTTCGATTGAAAGCTATGGGAAAGGTGCAGAAAGTGAGGAAATGGGTTCCACATGCACTGAATGAAAGACAGCAAGCAAATTGAAAGATCACTTGTGAAATTAGTTCCGCATGAACTGGAAGAAAGACAGCAAGCAATTCGAAAGACCACTTGCGAAATGCTGCTCGTCAGATACAAAAGGAAGTCGTTTCTACATTGTGTAGTGACAGGAGATGAAAAATGGATATATTTTGATAACATTAGGCATCTTAAAGCATGGGTAAATCCAGGCAAACCATCGAAATCCACTGCAAGACCAAACCGCTTTGGAAAGAAAACAGTTATCTGTGTTTGATGGGATCAGAAGGGTGTAATCTATTATGAGCTACTAAAACCCGGTGAAACCAACAGCAAATAATCGATTTAAATCGAGCATTGCGTGAAAAAGGACCGGAATATGGAAAAAGGCAACAAAATGTCATATTGCTCCATGGAAATGGGAATGAGCGTTTGGCGTCATTGGCCGGGAGGCCCCTTATGGGGCAGGTCCGGCCATCTTGGTGCACGTTTTATTTTATGGGGATGAAATGATGATGAAGACAACACAACACCCAATCCCTGAGCAGGGAAAATCCTCAACCCATCCGAGAATCAAACCCGGGCCTCTTAGAAGGGTAGTCCATCACGCTGACCATGCAACTATCGGGGTGGACATATTGCTCTATGTTAACGCCCCTTCACACACAGCAAAATTTCAAGTCAGATATGCGCTCTCTCGTGGAAACTCCGAATGGCAAAAAGTGCATGTTACAGCAGCGATGGCAAGGCCTGTCTCAGTCACTGCCTCCGACTCGTATGTGTACGTTAGCCTCTCTCCAAGTGTCTGTGTGCCAGCGGTCGTTTGTTGTCCGTTTCCACTCTAAGTCCTATACCTTGACGCTTAAGAGAATCTACTTGTTCGGTAACTACGAATTGTGCTCAGTCTGATAGCCATCTCTTCCTGAAGTATGGCTAAAGTTTTCTTTTTGAGCAACACGAAAGTCAGAATAAGCGCGAGAAATGAAAAACTGTTAACACTTCATGGAAAGCTCTCTCCTTGCTCGCACATGCCACATATACAAGGGTTGGACAAAAATATGGAAACATGCATGCTTGAACATAGGTGCAGATGTCAGCCAAGCTTGCACGTTGCACTATTATATCTGAACACGAACGGCTGTAAGCTGCAAGTGTCAGTCGTTGTCAGAGTTCTGTGTAGTTGCG